>NC_050574.1:441888157-442003157 GCF_011100635.1 Trichosurus vulpecula
ATTGCAATGCTGAGCTCATCTTTCCCCCCACAGAACAGCTCTGCTTCTTTATTTTCCTTTTACTTTTTTTTATTTACTTTTTTTTAACTTTTCCTTTTACATTATTTTGTCAGTGGTGTCATCATTTTTCCAACCACCTAAATCCCAGATATTTGAGTCACAAAATCATAAGACTGTATTTAGAACTGGAGGAGCCTTAAAGGACATTAAGCCTCACTTTACATATGAGGAAACTGAAGCACTGAGAGTTTAAATTATTTTTCTAGGAAGTTTCTGAGGCAGGATTTGAATTCAGGTCTTTCAGACTTTAAAGCCAGCGTCCTATCCACTTCCCCAGTGGTGTCAAACCCAAATAGAAATGGGACCACTAGATCATAGATAAAGATCCCTGTGGACTGCATATTAACTTACAGAAAAAATATTATTTAGAGAATAACTTACAGAAAAACATTATTATAAAACATTTATTAATGTCATATTAGATATATATTATAAATACTATATAAATTATTATTTATATAATATATTTATGTGATACATATTTATTATATAAAATATTATATATTTATATATTAACATTATTTATGTTCTATTGCATTTTTATTTATTTTGCTAAATATTTCTTAATTATACTTTAATCTGGTTTAGGCCATACTCAAAAGTGTTAGGGGCCTTCAGGCAGGATGTTTAATACCTCTGACACCATTTCCATTTCTTTCTACCCCTATATCTAATCCATCAGCAAGAACTGTCTATTCTTCCTTCATAAAGACATCTTTAGAATCTGTCCCTTAGGGGCAACCAGATGGTTCATTGGATAGAGCACCTACCCCAGAGTCAAGAGGACCTGAGTTCAAATCTGGTCTCGGACACTTGACACTCAGCAGCTGTGTGACCCTGGGCAAGTCACTTAACCCAAATTGCCTCAAAAAAAATTCTGTCCTATCCCATTGCCATCATCCTCAACTAAAACTTGATCACCCCAGCTACATTAGTGCCATAACCTTTTAACTGTTCTCTCTACATGCCACTGCCAGACTAATTCTCCTAAGTCATCATTCTGATCATGCAAAAAAAAAATCATCAATGGCTCCCTACTTCCCAATAGAATAAATTAAATTCCCTTAGCCTAATATTGAGGGCCCTCTATCCAGCTTCAATCTCTCATTTAATCCTTGTTTCCTACTACTCTCACTCATGAAACTTTAGTTCTATCCAAAGTGATCACCTCCTATCTCTAGAGAATGAAGACAGCTTTGCCATCTCTGTGCTTTTATTTATTCATGCCATTCCCTCAGGCTCTAATGCCCTTTCTACCCACCAATCCTTCGATTCACATCCAATCTCCTCCATGGTGTTTGCCCTGACCATTCTAACCCATAGAGGTACAATAGATCCAATGCTAGTGTCTCTTCTATGTTCTGGTTCCTTATCACTAACTGCCTGCTGAACATCGTCACCGGAATGTCCCACAAGCATCTCAATTACATTTCCAAAATGTCTCCCTTAATCCACTCTTCCTCCAAATTTCACTGTTTCTGCTGAAGGTAACACCATGCTTTCATTCATCCAGGTTTGCAACTGTGGAATCATTCCTGACCCTTCCTTCTCCCTCCGAGTCCCACCTCCATATCCAACCAGTTGCAAGTTTCATCAGTTCTATCTCCACAATATTTCTTGTATGGAGTAAGCAGGGAGGCTCATGAGCACCTGAGCTACCAATCCTCCCCTGAGCCAGAGGTGGCCTGACCTGCCCAGACAACTTACAATCTTACTCCTTTCACAAAGGTGGAGCTTCCTACCCCACGCAGTTCCTTCTCCTTCAGGTACCATTGTTTTCTCTTTCCAAACAGTTTGATCAACCTCCTTTCACAGACACATGAATTTCTTTGCACACCCAATGAGTCAAATGGCTGCACCCAGGGAAAGGAAAATATTTGCTCTTTGATTGCTCCCAGGCTGGATCAAAAGTTATACAGAATGTAATGACTGTGAGACTTTTGTAGCAAGTTGTTTTCCAAAATGGCTGGACCAATTCACAGATCCAGCAATCATGTATTAGCATTCCTACACCGACCCAGCCCCTTCAACAATTGAGACTCTTTTTTCCTTTTCTGTCATCTTCGCAATCTTATGGGTATTAGATAAAAACCCTAGAATTGTTTTAGTTTGTATTGCTTTAGTTTTTACTTATTTTGGAGCAATTTTTTATACAACTGCTGGTAGATTGGATTTCTTAAAAACTGCCTTTTTAAAAAATTTGACCATTTCTCTACTGTACTGGGGCATGGCTCTTCCTCTTATAATTTTAAAATGAGACCTTTATTAGAGAAACGTGTGACAAAAAAAGAAAAAAATTTCCCCAATTAAGTCTTTTCAATTCTAATCTTACCTGCATTACTTTTTTATGAAGAAAAAAAACTTTTAAATTTTGTGTAATCAAAATTGTCCATTTTATCACTTGTAATCTTCTCTGTTTCTTTCTTGATAAAGAACTACCCTTCCCCTCCATTCAGAGTTGTGAAAAGTCTCCTTCCATTTTCCTCTAATTTGTTTATGATATGACTTTTTATAACTAGGTCATATATCCATTTGGAGTTTAATATGGTATATAACGTGAGACACCATCCTAATTTCTCCCACACTGCTTTCTAATTTTCCCAGCAGTTTTTGTCTTTACTCCAACAGCTAACTTCTTTGAGTCTGTTGAACACTGTACCACTATATTAAATTGCTTCTGGATGTTGTGAATTTATTATGATTCATGACCAACTTTTCTCTTTTTTAACCAATAACAAATTGTTTTGATGACTATTGTTTCATAATACAGTTTAAAATCTGATATTGCTAGGCCCCTTTCTTTTCTATTAAAAAATTTTCTCTTTAGATTCTTGAACTTTTGTTTTGCCAGATGTATTTTTAAAAATAATTTTGTCTAGATCTGTAAAATAAACCTTTAATAATTTGACTGGTACAGCATTAAATCTCAATTAATTTGGGCAGTATTGTCCAACCATAAACAATTCATTCCTTTCCAATTAATTTTGACCTAATTTATATGAACAATGTTTTGTAATTCTATTCATATATCTTGGTAAGTACATCCCAGATATTTTATACATTATATAGTAATTTCAAATTAATTTTCTCCTATATCTTCTTGATGGGTTTTGTTGGAAGCATATGGAAATGTTAATGGTTTTGTGAGTTTATATTCTACCCTGCTCCTTTATTAAGTTATTGTTTTCATTAATTTAACTGTCTCTAGACTTTATTAAGTAAACCATCATAACATCTACAAAAAGCAATAATTTTATTTCTTCTTTGCCTGTTCTTATTCCCTCAATTTTTTTCTTGTTTTGTTGCTGTAACTAGTATAAATAAAGTATAATAAATTATAACAATTTATATGACAAATTATAACATTTATAAAATTATATAATGTGCATTATATAATTATACATCATATATTACATATTATATAATTACATATTATATAATATTATATAATTATAATTTATATATAATTATAATGATAAATATGTAACAAATTATACCAATTATAAACAATAATAAATTATACTTATAGACATACTCACTTTTCTCCTGATTTTATTGGAAAAGTCTCTAGTCTTCCTCCTAAGTAAATAATCCTAATTCTTGTTTTGTTAGGTAAATATTATTTACCATATGAATGTTTTTAACATCATCAAAAAAAAATGTCAAATAAGCCTAAAATATTTTACTTGTTTTAAAACAAGGAGAAACAGTCGAATTGTTCTGAACAGTTTTCTCAATTCTAAGTGGTATAGCTTTACATTTGTACATGTTTTATCAATTTCATTTTAATTTTTTTAATTTAAATTTATTTATTTAACATATTTAGTTTTCAGCATTGATTTTCACAAGAGTTTGAATTACAAATTTTCTCCCCATTTCTACCCTCCCCCCCACTCCAAGATGGCATATATTCTGGTTGCCCTGTTCCCCAGTCAGCCCTCCCCTCTATTATCCCACTTCCCTCCCATCCCCTTTTCCCTTCCTTTCTTGTAGGGCAAGATAAATTTCTACGCCCCATTGCCTGTGTATCTTATTTTCTAGTTGCACGCAAAAAAGCTTTTTTGTTTGTTTGTTTTTGAACATCTGTTTTTAAAACTTTGAGTTCCAAATTCTCTCCCCTCTTCCCTTCCCACCCACCCTCCCTAAGAAGTCACGCAATTCAACATAGGCCACATGTGTATCATTATGTACAACCCTTCCACAATACTCATGTTGTGAAAGATTAACTATATTTTGCTCCTTCCCAACCCATCCCCCTTTATTGAATTTTCTCCCTTGACCCTGTCCCCTTTCGAAAGTGTTTGTTTTTGACTACCTCCACCCCCATCTGCCCTCCCCTCCATCACCCCCACCCCTTTTTTTATCTTCCTCCCTCTTCTTTCCTGTGGGGTAAGATACCCAATTGGATATGTATGGTATTCCCTCCTCAGGCCAAATCTGATGAAAGCAAGGTTCACTCATTCCCCCCTCACCTGCCCTCTTCCCTCCTCCCACAGAACTGCTTCCTCTTGCCACCTTTATGCGAGATAATCCACCCCATTCTATCTCTCCCTATCTTGCTCTCTCAGTATGTTCCTCTCTCATCCCTTAATTTGATTTTATTGCTTTTAGATATCCTCCCTTCATCTTCAACTCACCCTGTGTCTGCTCTCTCTCTCTTTGATATATATATATATATACATATATATATATATACACATATATATACATACATACACACACAGATATATACATACATACACATTCACTTATATATATACATAAACATGTATATGTATATATATATATATATATATATATATATATATATATATATATGCATATTCCCTTCAGCTACCCTAATACTGAGGTCTCATGAATCATACATGTCATCTTTCCATGTAGGAATGTAAACAAAACAGTTCAACTTTAGTAAGTCCCTTGCAATTTCTGTTTCTTGATTACCTTTTCATGCTTCTATTAATTCTTGTGTTTGAAAGTCAAATTTTCTATTCATCTCTGGTCTTTTCACTGAGAAAGCTTGAAAGTCCTCTATTTTGTTGAAAATCCATATTTTGCCTTGGAGCATGATACTCAGTTTTGCTGGGTAGGTGATTCTAGGTTTTAATCCTAGCTCCATTGACCTCCGGAATATTGTATTCTAAGCCCTTCGATCTCTTAATGTAGAAGCTGCCAGATCTTGGGTTATTCTGATTGGGTTTCCACAATACTCAAATTGTTTCTTTCTGGTTGCTTGCAGTATTTTCTCCTTGATCTGGGAGCTCTGGAATTTAGCGACAATATTCCTAGGAGATTTCTTTTTGGGATCTATTTGAGGAGGCAATCGATGGATTCTTTCAATTTCTATTTTGCCCTGTGGCTCTAGAATATCAGGGCAGTTCTCCTTGATAATTTCTTGAAAGATGATATCTAGGCTCTTTTTTTGATCATGGCTTTCAGGTAGTCCAATAATTTTTAAATTATCTCTCCTGGATCTATTTTCCAGGTCAGTGGTTTTTCCAATGAGATATTTCACATTGTCTTCCACTTTTTCATTCCTTTGGTTCTGTTTTATAATATCTTGATTTCTCATAAAGTTACTAGCTTCCACTTGCTCCAATCTAATTTTTAAAGTAGTATTTTCTTCAGTGGTCTTTTGGCCCTCCTTTTCCATTTGGCTAATTCTGCCTTTCAAGGCATTCTTCTCCTCATTGGCTTTTTGGAGCTCTTTTGCCATTTGAGTTAGTCTATTTTTTAAGGTGGTGTTTTCTTCAGTGTATTTTTCAGTATTTTTTTGGGTCTCCTTTAGCATGTCATTGACTTGTTTTTCATGGTTTTCTTGCATCCTTCTCATTTCTCTTCCCAATTTTTCCTCTACTTCTCTAACTTGCTTTTCCAAATCCTTTTTGAGCTCTTCCATGGCCTGGGACCAGTTCATGTTTTTCTTGGAGGTTTCTGTTGTAGGCTTTTTGACTTTATTGACTTCTTCTGGCTATAAGTTTTGGTCTTCTTTGTCACCAAAGAAAGAATGCAAAGTCTGAGACTGAATCTGGGTGTGTTTTCACTGCCTGGCCATATTCCCAACCAACTAACTTTCCCCTTGAGTTTTTCAGTGGGGTATGACTGCTTGTAGACTAAAGAGTTCTATGTTCCACATTTGGGGGGGAGGTGCCAGCTCTGTCACACCATCACTACTCCTTCCCCATAACCCCCACCCCGGACTGGGCTTAGATCTTTGGCAGGCTGTGCACCCCTGCTCTGATCCACCACTTAATTCCTCCCACCAGGTGGGCCTGGGGCCGGAAGCAACAGCAGCTGTAGCTGTCCCACCTCCGCTGCCCCCGGGGCTGGAAGCCAAACCACGGACTCCTTCCACTCCCGCAGCTTTTCCCACTAACCTTCTCCGCTGTCTTTGGTGTTTGTGGGTTGAAAAGTCTGGTGACTGCTGCAGCTCACTGATTCAGGGCGCTAGGGCCCGCTCCGCCCGGCTCCTGGTCTGGTTGGTCTGCACTGCTCAAGCTGGGCTCTGCTCCGCTCCACTCTCAGCTCCCAGCTCCCAGTTCCCAACTCCCAGCTCCCAACTCCGTGTGGGATAGACCTCACCCAGAGACCATCCAGGCTGTCCTGGGCTGGAGCCCTGCTTCCCTCTGCTGTTTTGTGGGTTCTGCCATTCTAGAATTGGTTCAGAGCCATTTTTTATAGGTTTTTGGAGGGACTCAGCAGGGAGCTCACGCTGGTCGCTGCTTTCCAGCCGCCATCTTGGCTCCACCCCCTCAATTTCATTTTAAAGGGGTAATAGCAATAAAGGAAAATAGTGGGAAAATGTCAAGGATGCTGTAACATTTTATGATCACATAGCTAGTAAATGCCTGAGGTTTGCTTTGAACTCAGTTCTTCCTGATTCCATGCCCAGGACTCTATCCATGTACCTCCTGGCTGATATGACAAGCACATTTTTACGATATCATGGAAATTTTGCTTTGAGGCAAAATGTCTTAAAATTTAAAACATAGATGTGGCTGTTTGAAAATGTAAACATAGAAAACCATAAAATGTTATAACGACCTTGACATTTTCCCACTATTTTCCTCTATTGCTATTACCCCTTTAAAATGAACAATTTGACTGTTTCTCCTTTTGAAAGATACAATAGAGTAGATGATGAAATAATATCAATCAATACTAAACATATATGCACCAAGTCATATAGCATCCAAATTGTTAGAGAAGAAGTTAAATGAGTTACAGGAAGAAATAGACAGCAAAGCCATGCTAGTGGGGGACCTCAACCTCCCCCTCTCAGAACTAGATAAATCTAACCACAAAATAAGCAAGAGACAAGTTAAGGAGTCAATAGAATTTTAGATAAGTTAGATATGGTAAACCTCTGGAGAAAACTGAATGGGGATAGAAAGAAATATACCTTTTTCTCAGTGGTACATGGCACCTACACAAAAATTGACCACATACTAGGGCATAAAAAAACCTCACCATTCAATGCAGAAAGGCAGAAATATTAAATACATCCTTTCCAGATCATGATGCAATAAAGATTATATGTAATAAAGGGCCATGGAAAGATAGACTAAAAATTAATTGTAAACTAAATAAACTAATCAAAAAGAATGAGTAGGTCAAACACCAAATCATAGAAACAATTGATAACTTCATCCAAGAGAATGACAATAATGAGACAACATACCAAAGTTTACGGGATACAGCCAAAGCAGTTCTTAGGGGAAAATTTATAACTCTAAATGCTTACATGAATAAAATAGAGAAAGAGGGGATCAATGAATTGTGTGTGCAAATAAAAAAGCTAGAAAAAGAACAAAGTTAAAATCCCCAATTAATTACCAAATAAGAAATTGTGAAAATCAAAGGAGAGATTAATAAAATTGAAATTAAGAAAAATATTGAACAAACATAAAACTAAGAGCTGGTCTTGTGAAAGAAACAATAAAATGGATAAACCTTTGGTTAATTTGATTTTTTAAAAAAGAAGAAAACCAAATTACCAGTATCAAAAATGAAAAGCATGAATTCACCAGCAGTTAAGAGGAAGTTAAAACAATAATTTGCAGCTATTTTGTCCAACTGTGTGCCAATAAATTTGACAATCTTAGTGAAACGGATGAATATTTATAAAAAGATAAATTTCGCAGATTAACAGAAGAGAAAATAAAATACTTAAATAACCCCATTTCAGAAAAAGAAATTGAATGAGCCATCAATGAACTCCCTAAGAAAAAAAATCTCTAGGGCCAGATGGATTTACAAGTAAATTCTACCGAACATTTAAAGAACAATTAATTCCAACATCATATAAATTATTTGGGAAAATAAGTTATGAAAGAGTCCTGACAAATTCTTTTTGTGATACAAATACGGTGCTGATACCTAAACTGGTAAGAACCAAAACAGAGAAATAAAAATATAGACCAATTTCCCTAATGAATATAGATGCAAATTTTTTAAATAAAATAATAGCTAAAAGATTACAGCAACTTATCACAAGAATAATACTCTATAACCAGATGGGATTTATACCAGGAATGCAGAGCTAGTTCAATATTAGGAAAACTAATCAGCATAATTGACCACATCAACAGCAAAATTAACAGAAATCATATGATTATCTCAATAGATGTAGAAAAAGCTTTTGACAAAATACAACACCCATTCCTATTAAAAACACTAGAGAACATAGGAATAAATGGAATCTTCCTTAAAATGATAAGTAGCATTGACCTAAAACCATCAGCAAACATTATATGTAATAGGGATAAGCTTGAAGCATTTCCAGTAAGATCAGGAGTGAAGCAAAGATGTCTATTATCACATCTGTTTTTCAATATCGTACTAGAAATGTTAGCTTTTGCAATGAGAAGAAAAAGAAATTGAAGGAATTAGAATAGGCAATGAAGAAACAAAGCTATCACTCTTTCCAGATGATATGATAGTGTACTTAGGGAATCCTAGAGAATTAACTAAAAACTACTTGAAATAATCAACAACTTCAGCAATATAAAATCAACCCACATAAATTATCTGTATTTCTATATATTACTCACAAAGCCCAGCAACAAGAGATAGAAAGAGAAATTCCATTTAAAGTTACTGCAGACACTAAAATATTTGGGTGTCTACTTGCCAAGACATGCCCAGGAACTATATGAACACGATGACAAAATACTTTTTCACACAAATAAAGTCAGATCTAAATAACTGGGAAAATATCAATTGCTCATGGGTAAGCTGAGCTAATATAGTAAAAATGACAATTCTACCTAAATTAATTTACTTATTCAGTGTCATACCAATCAACCTATGATGAAATATGTTATTGAGCTAGAAAAAACAATAACAAAATTCATCTGGAAGAACAGAAGTTTCAGAATATCAAAGGAATTAATGAAAAGAAATGCAAGGGAAGGTGGCCTACTTGTACTAGATCTGAAACTGTATTTTTGAACAGCAATCCTTAAAACTACATGATACTGGCTAAAAAATAGACTGGTTGATCAGTGGAATAAGTTAGCTACACAAGACACAGTAGTCAATGACTACAGTAATCTAATATTTATAAACCCAAAGACTCCAGCTTCTGGTATAAGAACTCACTATTTGACAAAAACTGCTGGGAAAACTGGAAAATAGTATGGCAGAAACTAGGCACAGACCAATGTCTTACACCATATACCAAGATAAGGTCAAAATGGGTACACGACTTAGATATAAAAGGTCATACTAGAAGCAAATTAGGAGAGCAAGGAATATTTTACCTGTTAGATCTATGGTGAAGGGAAGAACTTATGACCAAACAAGAGATAGAGAAATTATGAAATGCAAGACAGATAATTTTGATTACATTAAATTGAAAAGTTTTTGCACAAGCCAATGCAACCAAGGTTAGAAGGGAAGCAGAAAGCTGGGAAACAATTTTTACAGCAAGTGTCTCTGATGAAGACCTCATTTCTAAAATATATAGAGAACTGGGTCAAATTTATAAGAATACAAGTCATTCCCCAATTAATAAATGGTCAAAGATATAAACAAGCAGTTTTCCAATGAAGAAATTAAATCTATCTATAGTCATATGAAAAATACTCTAAATCACTATTGATTACAGAAATGTAAATTAAAACAACGCTGAGTTGAATACAGATCGAGGCGCACTACATGCTCGCCTTTTTTGCTTCTCTTTTGTTTTTGTTTTTGGGTTGTTTTTTTTTTTTTGGTTCTGTTTCTTCTTTCTCATGATTCATTCCATTGGTCAAAATTCTTCTCCACAACTTGACTAGTGCATAAATTAATTCAATGCAAAGTTATACATGACAGTTATATGAGATTCCATGCTGTCTTGGGGAGGGAGGGGGGAGGGAGGGGAGAAAATCTGGAACTCAAAACTATGTAGAACCGTGTGTGGTAAACTAAAAATAAATAAAGAAATTTAAAAAAAAACAACTCTGAGGTACCACATCACACCTATCAGATTGGCTAACATGACAAAACAGGAAAACGATAAATGTTAGAAAAGATGTGGGAAAATTGGAGTACTAATGCATTGTTGGTGGAGTTGTCAACTGATCCAACCATTCTGGAGAGCAACTTGGAACTATGCCCAAAGGACAATCAAGCTGTGTATACCCTTTAATCCAGCTACTACTAGGTCTGTATCCCAAAGAGATCATAAAAAGGGGAAAGGACCCACATATATGAAAATATTTATAACAGCTCTTTTTGTGGTGACAAAGAATTGGAAATTAAGGAGATGCCCATCATTTGGGGAATGGCTGAACAAGTTGTGGTATATGAATGTAATGGAATACTATTGTTCCATAAGAAATGATGAGCAGGCTGATTTCAGAAAAACCTGAACTTCCATGAACTGATGCTGAGCGAAATGAACAGAACCAGGAGAACATTGTACACAGTAACAGCAGCATTGTTCAATGACCAACTTCGATAGACTTAGCTCTTCTGAGCAATGCAATGATCTAAGACAATTCCAAAACACTCATGATGGAAAATGCTAGCCACATCAAGAAAAAGAAATATGGAGTCTGAATACAGACCAAAGAATACTATTTTCTCTTTTTTGTTTGTTTTTTCTTTCTCGTGGTTTTTCCCATTTGTTCTGACTCTTCTTTCACAACATGACTGATGTGGAAATACGTTTAATATGATTGCACATGTATAGCCTATATTCAATTGCATGCCATCTTGGGGAGGGCAGAGTGGAGGAGGAAAATTTTCCAACTCACAATCTTATAAAAATGAATGTTGAAAACCAAAAGTTTTAAAAATGGTGGGGGGAGAAGTGGGAGGGGAGCTAGGTGGCACAGTGGATTGGGCAGCGGCCCTGGAGGCAGGAGGACCTGCATTCAAATCTAGCTTCATACACTTACTAGCTGTGTGACCCTGGGCAAGTCACTTAATCCTTATTGCCTCAAAAAAAGATCTTGGAAGTGGGGTGAGGGTATCTCTTTGCATATTCTCAACTAGCTAGAATTAGCTATGTGGGGGTAAGATTATATTCTTTTTTGAAAGATTTTAAAATTTTCTGCATAAAAATTCTCTCTCTCCTCATCTCTTTTCCCTTGGGTAATCAGACCACAGGAAAAAATAATTCTGTTCAGATGACCAGGTTACAAAACTACAAAAAAAAGAAAAATGAATAAACAAAATCCCACTGTGTACTTATTCTGAATGACAGTTTTAGTTTCCCTTGAAACTGAAGGGTTATACTTTTGCTTCAAAGGTTTAGTAAACTTTCATACTAGGGTATTAACCTCCCTTTTCACAGGGTTAACATGGGCTTGCTGCTGTTATTTCCCATTTAGATAGAAACAGAGCCTAACACAGTCTTACATAGAGGCTAGAACTCTACCCAGAGGCTAATACAGAGGCTTAGCCAGAGTTTAACAAAGAGAGCTGTCTAACAACAGTCCCAGTCCTTCAAGCAGCAGTTACGCAAGGCATATCTCAGTAGAACCTCCAAAAGTGTACTTACCCCTTCAAAAAAAAACAGAAAGAAACTATACACACTAAGTCACTTAAGCCTCAAAGATTGTGTATATACTTGTTTAAAACAAGGGGAAACAGAATGAAATTGCTCCAGACACTGTTCCCAATACTACATGACACAGGATTATGGTTTTATAAATTTAAAGGTGGAATGAATTAAGCAATGGTGGGAAATGGTGAAAGAAATGTCAAGGATATTACATTTTTATGGTTTCTATGTTTATATTCTTGAACTGTGATATCTACGTCTTACATTCTAAAACATTTTGCTTCATGACCTAAATTTTTGTGATTTCATAAGAATGTGCTTGTCCTATCTATTCTAACTATAAAGGCTGTTCCAAGATAGAGTTGGTCTTGTTCTTCCTTTTCAATATTAAAAAGGTGTTGTATTTTGTCAAAGCCTTTTCTACCTCTATTGATATAATCATGTAGTTTTTAAAATTGTCTTCATTATTAATACTGTATATTACATTTGTAGATTTCCCAATATTGCGCTTACCTTGCTTTCCTAGCATAAATCCAATTTTGCCATAGCGAATGATATTTTAATATGTTACTGTTCCTTCCTTGATAATATCATATTCAGTATTTTGAATTTGCATTCATTAGAGGTATCATGTATAATTCATTGTTTTGGTTTATAGCTTATATTTAATCTACAAGTTTGGTTTGTTTTCCTCTGACTTATCTGTCCCTGCTATAGGTCTCAAGATTATACTGGTCAAATAGAAGGAACATGGTAGCATATTATATTTTCCTATTTTAGCTAATAATTTTTGTAAATTTTATTTACTTTTTTTAGAAAATTTCTTATAACTTTTGTTTAAATTTGTCAGATCCTGAGATTCTTCATTTGAGATTTCATTTATGTCTTATTCAATTTCTTCCGAGATTGGATCATTTAAATTCTTTATTTCTTAGTACAATAGTGTTGGAATTTTCTTTTTTTTAAATATCCATCCATTTCATGTGTTGAGATTTTTGCTGAAATATAACTGTGCTAAACTATTTTTGCATAAATAACGTGTGTAAAATAATTTTGAAAATAAAATAATCCCTTTCTCTCTCTATTTCTTCTTCTTTTTCATTTTTTATACTGGCAATTCAGTTTTCCTATCTGTTTTGTATTTGTTTTTCCAGTTTAGCTATTGGTTTCCCTATGTTTTTATGGTCTAAAAAATACAGCTCCTTGTTTAAATAACAATTTGTAATTTTTTGTTTCTACTAGTGTTTATTTCTCCTTTAATTTTCAGAATTTCTCTTTTGTGTTTAGTTTAGGTCTTTTGATTTGTTACTTTAAAAAATTTTTAGTTGCACGCTCAATCAGTTGATTTGTTCTCAAATGTTCCCTAAAGGACTGCCTTATATACCTCTCAAAAGTGTTGGCATGTTGTGTCACTGTTGCCACTTTCTTTTGTGAAACTATCTAATGTTTCTGTAATTTGTTCTTTGATCCACCAAATTTTAGGATAAAATTATTTTATTTAATTTTAAATGTTAAGTTTTAATCTTTTCTTCAAAGGCTTTTGATTTATGATAATTTTATTATGCTATGGTTTATAAAGGATGGATTTAATATTTGTACTTTTCTGCATTTTTATGAGGTTTTAATGCTCTAGAATATAATCAGGTTTTGTAAAGGTATTATGCACAGCTGAGAAATAGTCAATAATCACCAGAGATCTAGCATATATGACTTTTCTAAAATTTTATAGAGGTCCTTTGTAGAGGGCCAGCTCTGAGAAAGTCCATTCTGGCATAAGATACAGTCCAGGTTTTCACTGCCCTTGAGCTAATAACTCAGGGTGTGGGCTCTCCAAACCCCCTCAGCACACATGTGCTAAACACCATCTGTGGGCTGTTAACATGATATTGTTATGGCAAAAAGGGAACAAAGTACGAGGAAGTCAGGCAATGTAATAAATGTTTTGCATGAGAACTTGTTGATCTGTTTGCCTAAAAAGTATATAAGCCCTTTCCCTCAGCTTAATAAACGGAGCTGTGCTATACTCTCCCACCTGACCTATGTCTTCTTTTCACTCTCTGTGGCATCCTTTTTCCCTCTGATGGCCTGGCCCCATGGCCACTGGCAGCAGTCCTTAATTTTTCTTTTATATTTCTTTTGTTGTTGTTGTTGGATTTCTCTAGATCTGAAAGGGGAACATTGAAGTTCTCAACTGCTATACTTTTTGCTTTATATTTTTACCATTAATTTGATTAAATTATTAGGGGAATACATAAGTATTTATATCATCAATGATACTTTTAAGCATAGTGTCATTTCTTTTCCTCATTTAACCATGTTTTATTTTCCTGTCCACCTACCTTTTTAGATTTGGTTGGTTCTTGTCCTTTGTTCTTGAAGAGAACCAAAATGACATCACTATGTTGGGTTCAAGGTACAATGTGTCCAACTGTGGCTGATGAGAACAATATGAGCTCAGAAGGCTCTACCATAGGTTGGGCACAAATAGTCTGTGTGAACATTTGGAATGGAGATGTTTCTAAATTCGCGTATCTCATGTTTCTTTTGAGCTACTGCAATTCTGTTTTACTCATAGAGCATAGAGCCTTCTTTGATGCGTTCACACCATTCTGGGTGGTCCTTCACCAGTGTCTCCCATGTCTCACAATTGATTCCAAAGTTCTTAAGAGAGACCTTGAGAGCATCCTTGTATTGCTTCTTTTGACCACCATGTGAGCACCTGCCTTTTGTGAGTTCTCCATAAAATAGTCTTTTAGACAAACATATATTTGGCATTTGAGCAATGTGACCAACCATCAGAATTGTGCTCACTTAGTAGAGTTTGAATCATTGGTAGTTTAGCTTGAGAAAAGACTTCAGCATTCAGTACCTTATCTTGCCAGGTCATCTTGAGAATCTTCCTAAGACAATTCAAATGGAAGTGATTCAGTTTCCTGACATGGCACTGGTATACTGTCCAGGTTTCATACATACAACAATGAGGTCATCACCACAGCTTTGTAGACCTCCAGGTCGGTAGATAGCCTGATACCTCTTCTCTCCCACACTTTCTTTCAAAGCCTCCCAAACACTGAGCTAGTTCTGATAATGTGTGCATCAACCTCATCATTTATGTGTACATCCCTGGAAAGTATACTGCTAAGGTAAGTGAACTTTTTTGGATTTATCCAAGACATAACAAACTCTGCTCCAACCTCTCATTATAATTCTGTGCATATTTATATTTCAAGTGGATTTCTTGAAAACAATTTATTATTGGATTCTATTTTATAATTCATTCTCCTCTCTTTTATATGTGAGTTCATATATTCATATTCACTGTTGTGATGATTTATTGTGTATTTCTCTCCATTCCATCCTCTTATATTTCCCTTCATTGTCCTTTTATGAAAATATAGCGTCCCACTGTTATGCCCCTCCACTTTTCACCTACTCCAGGTCATGGTAATTTGAAATTATGTTTTTTCTCTCATTTTGATGTCTTCTTTATGATACACCCTCTGGAGTAAAATTTTATTTTGCTCATGACTAGGACTTAGATTAATTTGTTATTGTTGCTGTTCAGTTGTTTTCAATCATGTCCAACTCCTTGTGACCCCATTTGGGGTTTTCTTGGCAAAGACACTGGAGTGGTTTGCCATTTCCTTCTCCAGCTGATTTTACAGATGAGGAACTGAGACAAACAAGGTTTAGTGACTTGCTCAGGGTCTGAGGCTAGATTTGAATTCAAGAAGAGGAGCCTTCTTAATTCCAGGGCCAACGTTCTATCCACTGTGCCACTTAGCTGCCAGTAAGACCTGGGTTCAATCCTGTCTTAGACACTTATTAGATTTTTGACCCCTGGCAAATCACCTATACTTTCTGTACTTCAGTTTCCCCCTCTATGCTGAGAAGTTGGACTAAACGGCCTCTCAAGTTCCTCCCACTTCTAAACCTATTATCTTACGGTCTATAAGCCTGATCTTTCTTTTTCCTACCTGTTTTTCTGTTGAGCTTACTATATGCATGCATCAAATTCAGCTATACTTTACCCAATTCCAATTTTAAAAAAAAGATTCATGATATGACCTCTTTCTCCACCCCCTCTTTCATGTTTGCATACTTTTCTTCTATACCTTAAATATATTAAAATAGTAATTTCCTCCTCTCATTTCTTCCTGACTTTTTCTGTATATTTCTTTTTCCTTCCCCTTTCTTTATTTTCTCAAAATCTACAATACAGAATAACCCCCTTACCCCTGGGTACTACATTTTTCTTACTTTACTTCTTCTGTAATGTTAGAAGACAATGAAATTACAAAAGGATACTTGTCTCTTTTCCCTGTTAATAGAATGTAAACATTAATCATCACTTATTGCCATCTAATTTGTATAATACATTCACCTTTCAATGTTTTTCTTTTCTCCTGCATTTGCATTTCAAGGCTTCAACCAAGTTCTGGTCTCTTCATCAATAATACTTCAAAGTTTTATATTCTTTTAAGGCTCCATTTTTTTCTACCCTGTAATACCATACTGTTTTTTAGAGTAAGTTATTCTTGGTTGTAAGTCTTTTTCTTTTTGCCTTTTGGAATAACATATTCCAAGATTTTCTTTACTTTATTGTAGTTGCCACATAGTCTTATATGTTATGACTGTGGTTCCCTGTTACTTGAACTCTTTCAGGCTACATACAATTTTTTTTATTTCACTTAGATATTCTAGAATTTGGTGATAAGAATCAGAATACTCTTTATTCCTTTTTGCCACTTCCAAACTCTTCTTCTAATATCATTACTCAACAACCTCCTCTCCTTGAAGTTCATTTAATTCAAATTTATCACCCAGTCCAAATTCTGGTTGTTGTTATTTACCAACCCTCAAGAGATTCTCCCTCCTTTCTCAATGAGTTCAATGCCTAATTCAGTCTTCCTCTTCACTCCAACTCCATTTCTCATTCTAAGAGACTTCAACATACAATTTGATGTTCTCTCAAATCCCCTAACTGCCAAGTATTTGATCTACTCAATTCTTCTACCTTACCTCAATTATACATAAAGATAGTTATACCTTTTAGTTTGCCATCACCCACAAACATTCTACTTTCATGTTGAAGAATTCTGAATTTCCTTTATCTGATCATTATATATTTTCTTCAATCTCTCAATACAACTTATTCCACTTAAACTTTTCATTCCTACTGTGACCTCCAATCCCTTCATTTCTCATTACTATACCAAGCTATAATCCCTGCTCTCATTACAATCTATTTTCTTCCCTATCCGTTCAACTCAACATTATCCTCTCCTCTTTAATCCCTTTCTGGTTTCTCTTATATCCAATTATGCCTTGGATCAGTCCCACCCACTTCCTTCACTCTTATTCATGTAGCACTAACTGGAGGAACTGGAGGAAATCATGGAACCATGGTGACTGGATCCACTACAGATTTATGCTCACTAAATTAAACAGGGAATTCATTACAGCAAGACAATCTTACTATTACTTTCCAATTGATGCTGCGTCTTGCTCACCATGGCAGCTGTTCCAAGCCTTCTCTTCTTTCCTTAAGCCTCTCCTTTCCCCTACTTTCTCTACTGAGAACCTTGCCTCATACTCAGGGGAAAAAATTGAAGCTACTTGCTAAGAGCTTCCTCTATTCCTCTCCTCTGCATATTATATCCCTTACTCTCTATATTTTTTTCTGTGATGTATAGTAACGAAGTAGCCCTTTTGTTAGAAAATGCCAAGTCTTCTATGTACTATCCCTCATGATCCCATCTCCTACCATCTTTTCTAGAAAATTGCTCACCATCATCCCTATTTTCTCACTCATCTTCAATCTTTTCCTATATATTGATTTCTTCCCTGCTGCCTACAAACATGTTCAAGTCTCTCATCATTAAAAAAACCAAAACCCACTAGATTCTCCCATTCTTACTAGATATTGTTCTATTTGTCTCCCCCTTTCCTCAGCTAAACTCCTTGGAAAAGTCATTCTACAATAGATATTTTCACTTTTTCTCCTTTTACTTTCATCTAAACATTCTGCAATGTTTTCTGACCTCTTCATTCAATTAAAACTGTTCTTCCCAAAATTACAAACGTAATTACAAATTACAAAAGCAGATCACCAAATTCTCTCTTCTTGATCTTCATCCTTCTTGACTTCTCTGCACCATTTGACACTATTGATCACCTTCTCCTCATGAATATTCTCTGCTCTCTGGGTTTTCACAAGTCTGGTTTCTCACAATTCTCCTCCTACCTGTCTGTTCTTTCTCAGTCTATTTAGCTGGATCTTCATTTGTGGCATGAATGTTCTGTGCTGTCTTTTCTTTTCACTCTATACCATCTCATTTGATCTCATCAGTTGGTTCAGTCATCTTCTTTATGCAACTGCTTCCCCTATCTATCTATTCAGCCCTCTTAAAAGCCTTTAAGATTGCAAATGGGAAAAGGATTACAAATGGGGAAGGGAGAGAAGAATGGAAAAAAATTGCAAAAGTCATTTGTAGTGCCAATGTGATATTCACAGTGCCGACAACGACTATGAATATGCTGGCATAGTTCTGAATTGCAAAATATAACAGACTGTCCATATGGAAGACAGAAGCAAAACATTTATTCAAACACCAGAAAACCAACTCCATCATAGCAAAAAAGAGTCTATACACAATAACAATGCAGGGAGCACCACCATTCCCAGGTCGGCCCCTCCCCCTCCCCACTAGGGCCTTCCCACAAACAAAAACTCACAGCTAGTTGCTTGCCTGCCTGCTTCCTCTCTCTCCCTCAGTTTTCACTGCTCTAACTTCCTCCATTCTGCTCCACCCTTCCTGCTTCAGCATTCCTGTTCCACCCATTCAGCAAGGTCCTCCCACCACAGGCTTCATGTGACTTAGGCTTCCATGTGACTTAAGCAGGTCACATGGGCCTATTAATGGATGGGAAGATCTTTAAATCAAGCAAAAATACATTAACAATATATTCAGCCCCAAGATCTTTCTTATCCATTACATTGGTCAATGGGGCAACTGGTATCAACAGGACTTTACAACAATATAACAGGAATAACACAAAATAAGCATATAAAACAATATCTTAGGGTGGGGCTTGAGCACAAGCACCCCATCATTCCCCCCTCAAATGAAGGACACCCAGAAATCTTGAGGTAAGGGGCAAAGGTCTCTTCTTCCATAGTTACTTCCTGCTGAAATTGGATGTAGAGCTGTCACTGCCCCAAGAGGTCCCAATCACGAGGTCAGTTCTTTAGCTGACATCCAGAGCCTGGTTGACACCAGGTCCAGGGGTGACACATCACAGTCATGGATGGGGGTAACATCCGGCTTAAGTGGTCAGGCATCTACAAGTAGAGGGCACCAAACTGTCAGGAAACAAATCTAGCAAACAAGTTGAAAAGCCAGAAAGGATAAGGAGACAACAACCAGAAGCAGAGTAAATACAGGGTCAGCCATGCTTCCAGAGTCTATGAACCAGCTAAAACTGTATTAATTCCTATCTTCCTTGCTGTCGTGCATTTCTTTAATCTGAGCTGGGGCTTGGCCAATTTCCCATTTTCCCTGTAGGTGTGACAAACTTGGATACAATGATTCAGGAGGATCTTTTGGGGCAGTTCCTACTTTCCTATTCAGTCTAATATTAAGTACCCTTTTCTCCATACATTTTGTATAGTTCATTAATTGGAATACCATCTATTCTTCCAAAATCTACCCTTGCTCTCAATAGAGCAGTAAACAATTCTTTTCTTGTCAATCTATTCTGACTTTGAATAAGCTGGCTATTTACTCTTCTCTCTCAAGGAAATTTATCTTTTCCTCAGTCCCCTAAGTCACTTAACTGTGAAATCTCATCTAGTACCTCCAAAAGAAGGATCCCTATCTTCCCAATTAGTAGAGTCAGAATTAGGTGCTTACAAACAGAATTAGGTGCTTATAAATATCACTATAATATTTCTATGAGAAACTGCTAAGGGGATATTGTGATACACATCTGCATTTCCCATCATGATTGCAGTTTTCATTACCTTCTCCTTTAATTTTCTCATATAGTCCCTAAGTTAATACCAGGGTCTATTTCCACTAAGCCACATAGAGTCCATAGCATATTGTTTGCTGCAGCCTGCTGCAGTTAAAGCTGACATATTGTTATATTGTTATCTCCTAGCATATGGTATTCCCTAAAAGCTTACTGTAAAAAACGATTGACTGATACTTATGAATTTCAAGCAATAATCCACATTATCTATCAATCCTCCTCTGGCCCCTTCATCACTGATTCTCAAGATATTAACAATTCTTCCATCCTTTGGGTGAACCAGCTCAAAATATCTGTGATTTCCTGCTGAGTAAAATCATCAATCTCCCTAAACACTGTGTTTCCCCCATGGTTCTGCTTTTTCTTAGAATTGGACAAGCTTCTGTCTGAGAAGCCTCTGCCTCTAACTTTGTTTCATTCTCCTCCCACGCACTCTCCTGGCAGTCATTGTGACAGCTAGGCTCACTCAGCCTGTACAAGGGCTGCACGCACATTCCTTTTGTTACTTTTTTTGCTTTCTCTTAGCTAAATAAACAGCAGCATGCTCTTCTAAAGGAGAGCCCAAATGCTGTGGCACAGAAAGATTCTCATGCAAACCAGCCAACTCCTGAAAAGTAACTTGTTTTCCTGCTACCTGAGACCCTCCAGCTTGCTCTTCTAAAGGAGAGCCTGAATGTTTTAGCAAACCAACTGACTCCCTTTCCATCTGAGTTTTCTCCTTCAGCGGTTTGTCTCTACTTTCACACAAAAGTTGATAGCCTGTTAGTAAAATCTAGCCTCTCCTACACACCCCTGCCAGTTCTTTCCTTGGTTTTATTGCTATTCCTTGCAAACATCTTTCCAAATCTCTAGGTTCTCCCTTCTGTAGCCTTGGTTCCCAGTTTTCACAGAGTTCTTTGCTTTTAGCCCATTCTCTTGCCAGGGAGGAATAAGGTAAATCCTCCCATCCTGGGATATCCATTCCCTCCTCTAAAGCCTTCCTGCTTCCAAGTAGAGAGCATATATTTCAGGATCCCATCCTCTTCACCAAATGTAGCATCAACGCGATATTCACAGTGCCCATGGCAACTATGAATATGCTGATGTAGTTCTGAATTACAAAATGTAACAGACTCTCCATATGGAAGATAGAACCAAAACATTTATTCAAACACCAGAAAGCCAAATCCATCATAGCAACAAAGAAGTCTATACACAATAACAATGTAGGAAGCACTGCCACGCCCAAACCCACCCCACCCACCCCACCTAGGACCTTCCCACAAACAAAAACTCACAGCTAGCTTCTTGCCTGCCTGCTTCTTCTCTCTTCCTCAGCTTTAACTGCTCTGATCAACTTCCTCCGTTCTGCTCCACCCTTCTTGTTTTACCCTTCCTGCTCCACCTTTCTTGTTCCATCCATTCAGCAAGCTCCTCCCACCACAGACTTCATGTGGTTTAGGCTTCCATGTGACTTAAGCAGGTCACATGGTCCTATTAATGGATGGGAAGACCTTTAAATTAAGCAGAAGTACATTAACAATACATCATTTCAACAAACTATTTTCTCTCTCCTAAGCTGTAGTCTTGAATCATCAACTGCCTGTTGGTCATTTCAAATTGGATGACCAATAGGCATCTCAAATTCAACATGTCCAAAACAGAAAGCACTATCTTTCCCCAGAAACTCTCCTTTCCATTTTTCCCTATTACTCTCAAGGACACCACAATTCTTCCAGTCATCCAGGTATGCAACTTTGATATCATCCTCAGCTCCTTCTCTCACTCACTCTACACATCTAATGAGCTGCCAAATCATACGATTTTTTTCTCTACAAAATCTCTTGTACACATTTCCTTCTTTCTACTCACATAGCTACTACTCTACTTCAGGTTCCTATCAGCTCTCACTTGAACTATTATAACAGCTTCTTATTTGATCTCCCTAAAACAAGTCTCTCCCCACTCCAATCCATCCTCCACACTGCTGGCAAAATGATTTTCCTATAGTGTAAGTCTAACCTTGACATGTTTTCACTCAACAAACTCCAATGGTACCCTCTTACCTATTGAATCAAATACTGTATAGTGTCCTTTGATCATCATTTAAAGTTCTTTACAAGCTACTCCCTTCCAAATTTTTCCATTCTTCCTGTTTTCTACTCCCCTCCACATACTCTATGATCCAGCCATACTAGCTGATCTTCTGTTCCTCTGCATATAGCGCTCTTTTGTCCATCTCTTTGCCATTACACTTACTGTTCCCCATTCCTGGAATTCTCTCCCTCTCCAGCTGTGTTTCCTATAATCTCTTGCTTCTTTTAAGGCCACGTTCAAGCATTATTTTCTTCAAAAGGTGTTACTGGTTCCTCCAAATGCATACACCATCCCTTCTAAGGTCACCATCCATCTACTTTATAGCTATCTTACATGTACTGGTTTATATACATTGCCTCCCCCACTGGAATATAAGGTTCTTGAGGGCAGGGACTATTTTTGCTTTTCATTTGTATTCTCAGCACCTGGAAACTAATAAATGCTTGTTGATTGATTGATAAATGGAAGGTTGGGTTTTCAAGAGGTTATCATCATCATTATTATTATAAGAGTCCTTTGATGCTTCAGAAAACACTTCAATATCTCAAAGTACCTCAGGATCATTAGCACTCATTTTTCCAATAATAACAAAAATAATTATATAAATAACAATAACCATTTGATCCTAACAACAATTCTGGGTGGTAGGTGCTATCACTACCACCATTTTACAGATAAGAAAACTGAAACGGAAAGGTTAACTTGACTTATTCAGGGTTACACAGCACACAACTAGGTAATTATCTGAGGCTGGCTTTGAATTCAAGTCTTCCTGATTCTAAGTCTAGCACTCTGTCTACTGTGTCATCTAGCTGCCCCCAGTGTTATGAAATAACCCTTACTTCTCATTTTATTTAATCTATTGAATTTCCTAGACCTGCAGCAGAAGTTTCCATAGTAAGAAGGTACAACACTGATGTCTCCATGTAAGACAACATAACGAGCAGCAATTGAGTTAATTTTCAAAACCTAAGTAAGTTGCTTTTTTTGTGAGACATAGCAAATGAACTTGTGTCCATACCCAGGAGACATGACCAACCAGACAAATGATCTTGAAATTCTTCTAGTCATTGGCCATGCCTAAAAGAATAGTAATGAGAGTGGTAATTTGGTCTTTTTCATGAACCACTTCTTGGCACCCCAAATATCACTTTAGTATTTAGGGTTCCTTCTCTTCAACCTAAATAATACTGTGTTTGGGAATCATTTTATGATTGCTACCTCCCTTCAGTGGCTTGTTTCCTTTCCAAAATGTCACATTACTTCTTTTTTAAAAGTAATAATTCAATTTCTGTATTTTTTTACTTTAGCCACCAAAAATTCTGAGGTTTGCTGAAGTTTGGTTCTAATCCTGCAACTCCTCGTGTCTCCCCCATAAGTTACCTTGTATTTATTTTGTATATGTTTACTTTATATATACTCATATGTCCATTATGAAGGATAGACAATTATGAGCACTATAGTCTTATAAATCAGAGAAAGGAAGTGGAGGGAAAAACCAATTTAAAGAAATCTTGGCAAGATATCCAGCTAAGCAAAATCATACCAAAAGCCTTCAAGATTGAGAATGGAAAAAGGTCTACAAATGGGGGAGGAAGGGTAGAATGGAAAAAAATTTGCAAAAGTCATTTCAACAAACTGTTTTCTCTCTCAAGGAGAGTGGAACCATCACATCTGGACCCTAATATCACAATTCTAAAGGTGTTTATAAAAGAAGCAGAAATGGCACTAAAGAGAACAAAAATGAAAAACCATCAGCCAGATTAGACCAAGTATATATAGAGGATATTTGTACTGGAAGAAATGTAATTGTGAGGGCATTGAGAAATCAATATACAAAGTAGGTGAAAGAAGGAAAGATACCAGAAGTATGGAAAAAATTGGACTTTATTAATAACTAAAACAGGTAACCAAAAGAACATCAGTAACTAATAACTCTATACCTACTCTACAATATATACAAAGTCTTTGTAAGGGTAATCCATACACAAGTTAAGGCCATCCTCAATGAAGGTAGGTAGTAGTAGGAAAAATCCAGGCTTTTGTAAGCCCTATTTATCAATGGACTGACCTCATGTTTATCATTTCACAATTCTCAGAAAGACCTAGAGACTAGAAGGTCCTATTATGTGTATTTGTTTATTATGAATGAGCATTTGATTTGGGAGAACAAAATGTTGCCTTACAGGCTCTTATATAGCAACTTGACTCCCATCTACTCATTAAAATCATTCAGAACTCTGTGAAATATGTAGTAAAAGGAATAATCCTATTCAATGGCCCTCTGATTGTGAGAGAGAGAGAGAGAGAGAGAGAGAGAGAGAGAGAGAGAGAGAGAGAGAGGGAGAGAGAGAGGGAGAGGGAGAGGGAGAGAGAGAACAGGGAGATGTACAAAAAGTGTTTGACATTGTAATGAAGGAGATTTGTTGTTCAGTCATTCAGTTGTGTCTGACTCTTCATGACCCCATAGACCTAACTATACAGTCCATGGGGTTTTCTTGGCAAATATACTGGAGTGGTTTGCCATTTTTTTCTCCAAGTAAAGGGGTTCCTGGTATCTTACTGAATGGTAGGGCCTTCCAGATGCTCCTGTTTACAGATGACATTGACTGCATTAAGCCAAAAAGCATTGTAAAACTTCCTATGATCATTTAAAAAAAGTTTGGCCTGTCCATCCACACAGTAGCGGATCAAGAATGTCTGTTGCCCATATTTCAACACAAGATTGGATAGACCTTCTACAGGCCTTGTCCAACAGTGTGACAGTACAGAGCAAGAATAATCTGGGTGATGGTTGGAAAGGAGGAGGAGGAGAATGGACTCAATTGTTTTAAGAAACTTTCAAAGTCCTTTTACTGACTCCATGTTTCCCAGGTAAGCAAAGGTCCATCTGTTCAAGACCAACACTTTCCTGATGTCACTAATGGCAGTAAGACAGAGAACATCACTGCCTCTGATAAACTAAAGATGAGTACCACACAGAGCATAATAGAAAGATGCATAGTGGGTGTCAGAAGGCTGCAATATATAATCAATAAACAACATACAACCAGAGAAGAGCAGGAATAAAAGAAGTCAAGGACTTGTATAACAGGAAGAGAAGATGAACCAATAATATAGCAAAAGCAAACAATGACAAGTGGACAGTAGTGCCCTAGCAATGTTGGAAGAAACTGAGCAAAGTCTCCAGAATGTTGGATGGACCTTCTGTGGCAAATTTATGGGAGAACATAGAGAAGATAGGTAGCATGAATGGGCTACAATCTGTATTGCAAAAGAGAACTTCTGAATTGATTAGATCACATCCTTTTGAGTATTTGGGTATTTTATATGGAACCCATTGAGTGCAGGGATTATTTAATTCTTTGTACTTTTATTCCCCCAGCACCCAGCATAGTGAATGGCACATAGTAGACACTTAATAAATGCTTGTGGATTGAAATCATGAACTGTTATGTGCAGTTTTTCTTTTCTCTATGTACATTTTGAATGATCAGGCTTAGCTAGGTTGCAATCTGCATTACTAGAAGGAACTCCTGAATAAATTAATTCACGCAGTCATTAGAGTTATATAGGTCGCCCTAAAAGTCTTAATGCAGTTTTAAACTTTAATGACCTAAAACCACACTAAGACTTTTGAGATGACATGTGTATGTGTATTTTGAGATGTACATATGTATAGGTATGTATATGTATGTACACACACATACACACACACATATATGAGGATGCATTGTATGTATGTATGTGCGTGTTATGGCAGTAAAGTGGCTCATTGCATATGGTGCTGGGCCTGGAGTCAGGAAGATCTGAGTTCAAATCCAGCATCAGACACTTAATAGGTGTATGACCCCGGGCAAGTCACTTGACCTCTGTTTGCCTTAATCCATTGGAGAAGGAAATGACAAAACGCTGTAGCATCTTTGCCAAAAAAAAAATCCCACGTACACTACTGGCATGCTGTAGTCCATAGGTCATAAAGAGTTGGTCAGGACTGAACAAATAAACAAGAAAAACAATATATGTGTGTGGCATGTATTATCAGTCCTCCCCACCCCCCAACAGAATATAAGCTAATTGAGGTCAGAGATGTTTTAATTTTTTTAAGCCTTAGTTCCTAGCACAGTGCCTGACATATAGTAAGTACCTAATTAATGCTTGTTAATTGGAAGATTGATTGATTGATCAGAACGATACCAGTATGTATTATTTTAGAACATGTGTAGCCCAAGTCTAAGGTAATTTTGAGGGGGAGGTTCCGTTGTATACTATGATCAAAGGATAATGTGTGGAACTAGTAGACTGAAGGAGGGGCTGGGTTGTGGTGGGGGAATCTTTAAGTTAGCCAAAGGAAAAAAAACCCACCAAAACCCCCCACCCACCCCTGTCATATTTCTCAAAAAGCTTAATGGAATACACGTTATTTTATCTAACTTTAATGTGTGTTGCATTTTGTGATGACTTGGGGCCTATAGTTATAAGTATACTTTTCTTCATTAAAGAGGACAGGTTGTATGGAGGAGGCTGATTCTTAGAATTTGGAACCATATCGATTTATTCTAACATATTTGATTAAATAAAAAAGACTTATTGAGAATAGCTTCACCCTCTCCTTCTGAGTTCTAAATAAAGGATTCTGGTTGGGTGATGAAAGAGAATAAATGTAGGGCAGCCAGGATGAGAAAACAAAGTATAAAAGCTGAAACCAAGAAGGGAACCTACACAATACCATATAGAGGATTACTGCATGTGATCTCACCCAGCTCTATTGTAGCCTACCTTTGTAACCCTGGAAAAGTTGCCTTAGGGACTCAGTTTCCTAATCTGCAAAATGAGAGGGTCCAACGAAATGATCCTTACAGTCCCTTATAGCTCTAAATCCTTTAACGTGCAGCGATTCATTTATAAAATCTGGAATTATCAAGACTGGAGACTCTCTTCATGGATCTTCAACGTGAGTGGCATACTGTAAAGTGACCCTTTTGGCACTGGTGGTCTTGCTCTTGCATATACATGAATGGGACACATTTTCTCCAGAATGGGAAGCAGAATCCTCATTTTTTCAATAAAAATTTCAGCAAAGGAAAATTTTCAGTGGATGAAAGGTGATGTTAGGATGCTCTGATTTGTTTCATTCATCACTTACATTGTGTCTATATTCACAGCATGCCTGGGTAATTTGTCTGGGCCTTAGTTTTCTCGTCTACAAAACAAATGTATTGAGTAAGAGGAGTTCTAAGGTCCTTCCCAGCTATAAATCTGTGAAATTATGACCCTGTAGGATTCATGGATATAAAAAGTATTAAAATGTAGATAAATAGCTATCTAGAGTACCTCAAACTGAATTATAACTTTAAACTCGACTCCAGTTATAAGGAAAAGCAAGCAGAATTGTACATAAAGTGAACACCTAAAATGTTCTGTCTGCCTTTAGTGTCTATAAGAGGAAGTGCTACTTTCATAGCTACTCCAGTAACAAGCTGGAAAGGACCTTAAAATTTAGGATTTCCCAAGCAGTGTCAGAGTATTTATTCCCTAAACTTGATGAGAAGTATTTGGCTCTCTCTCCCCACCTATTAAAACAAAAAAATGGAGTCACTTATAACCTCTCTGGGCCATTAACTTACTATCATGTTCATAAAATCAGTATAATGATACTTCCATCATTTACTACATAGGATGTTGTGAAAAAAGTATTTTGCAAACCTCAGGGTTCCATGTCAATGTGAACGGTGGCTGTTATTATAAAGAGCTCTGAGCACGAGCAGTCCTAAGTTCTATTCCCAGTTCTGCCAACTTTTAGGAATATGACCTTAAGGCAAACCCTCAGATCCTCAATTTCTTCTGCTATAAAAAGGGGATAATGTGTTGATATTTCTCTACCTACCTTTTGGCTGGTTGTGAAGATCATGTGAGATAATGTCTGTGAAAGAACTTTTGAAACCAGCAAACTCCAGTTATGGTCATTTAAGTTCGAAGAGCTTTGACTTTGTGATAACAAACAACAAAGATTTTATTGAAGGGGGAAGGACTCAAATTAGAATTTACATCTAAATTTTGTAAGGAGAACAGGAATGTGCTCATTTTTCACTTGAGGAAGGAACATCAGAGGGTTCCTATAATGACAACCTAAAGAGAAAGAAGAGAACGAGGCCTTTCCAGAATAAAATTCTATTCCTTTCCATGTCTAATCAGAGAGCCTCTATTTGGGCTGAGAGTAATTTTTATATATAAATGCTCATATTCATCATTAATATCTACAATTCCTAGATCAACCAAGGGCAACAGGCTTTATTAAGACTCATAGAACAACATTTTCAGGGTGAAGATTTATTTATAGTGTTCAGTTCAGCAAGAATTAATTAGGCATCTGACGTTTGCCAGATATTTTGACAGAAAGACAAAAAAACCCAGTTCCTATTCTCAAATAACTTACATACTATTGGGGTGATATGTGAACACAAAACAAAACAAAATAAATTCAAAGTAGTTTGAAGGTTAGGAAGGAATGTTAACAATGAGGCGAGGGGAATCAGGAACGTTTTCTCATAAGAAGTGGCATTTTGAGCTAAGCCTTGAAGAAAACTAGCGTTCCCAAAGCAGAGGTGAAGAGGGAGAGCATTCCTGCCATGGAGGAACAAGTCAGGGTCAATTTCACAGGAGCATATCAATCCCAGCTCTTTCTTCCTTGAGCAACAATTGAGTTATTATTCATCACGAAAATTAAAAATGAATATTGAGAAGATTAGAATGAAAAAGATAAAGACACAAAGAGAGATTCCTGCCTCCTCCCTATCCAGTCAAACTGTCCAACATTTCTATGAATATACTCCATTATCGAGAGGACAAATAATCCTTCAGCTTAGGTCCCCAACAAACCCAGACAGGAGAAACTTTAGTATTCCCCTCAGAAGGTCCCTAAGAAGAGACTTATGGCTCCCTACAGGTGACATTTAAATGTGAGTGGTAAATAGTATGACATTTCACAGAGTTGGACTCCTTATTTTTCCCCTTCCACATCAGCATCCCTTCAAATGGGTTTCTTCCAGTCTAGTGTTTCTCTATTCTTATCCAGGAATTTGTGCAGGAATTTATCATCTACATAAAGATATAATATAGATAGATATAGATATAATATAAAGGCTATACCCTCATCCCTATTTCACTTATGTCACTGTCTTTCACTACAAGCAAGACACAAGTGAGTGATGATTTCATTAATTATCACACCATCACTGCCTGACCTATTATAGACTGATAGCTGAGCCAGTCTAGAAGAAGGAATGCAAAAGAATGAAAGGGACCAAACACCTCCCTGCCCCTTCCCAGTTCCATTCAATACCTTAATGCAAAAAGATGTTGGTAGGGGCAGCTAGGTGGCACAGTGAGTAGAGCACTGGCCCTGGAATAAGGAGGACCTGAGTTCAAATATGACCTCAGATACTTGACACACTTACTAGCTGTGTGACCTTGGGCAAGTCACTTAACCCCAATTGCCTTGCCTCCCCCCTTCAAAAAAATAAAGAAAATGCAAAGGGTTTCAGTAACTGAGAAATGTATGTGCTGCAGAAGACACTAATAAGTACTTAGACTTCCTGCTCAGCATCTCCCTCAGAATAGAAAGCTGGAGATTAAAACCGTGAACAAGCCAGGTAAAAGTATGTGATGCTAGCTCACTGTGGAAACACACAGATTGATAGTGATAAAATGTTCCCCTTCATATTCCCTTTTTGAGAGGCCATGCATAAAGGCATAGTGGCCACATCTAACCTGTTCTTTTTAGGAAACTACCTTATGGGAAAGCAACCTCCTGACAAACTTCATAGACACAGCCTGATTCTCAATTTGCTTTAAAAGATATGCTTTACATAAAGCTAGAAAAATTGAGAAATAGTCAATTAGCACCTCTCTCCATTCTTCCCAAAAAGAAATGGAGGTTCTACCATGGAGAATATAATGGGTGGGCCTGATCTGGCCTAATCCACCGATAGTTTAGTGCAATTATTAGAATGAAATACGAAACTCTTAGGTTATTGGATAGTTAACAAAAGTCTTACTTAATCACAACATAAAAAGAATGACTGCCTCACTTTGACTAAGTTGACTCTGTCTACCCACCTCCACGTTGTGGAGTCGGTTTTCAATCGTGTCTCACTCTTCATAACCCCACTTGGGGTTTTCTTGGCAAGGATTCTGGAGTGGTTTACCATTTCCTTCTCCAGCTCATTTTACAGATGAGGAATTGAGGGAAACAAGGTGAAGTGATTTACCCAGGGTCACACAGCTAGTAGTGTCTGAGGCTGGATTTGAACTCAGAAAGAGGAAGTCTTCCTGTTCACCACTGAACTGCCCTCCCATCTCCATATTGAAACGTAACAGGTAGTGATTCACTGGGCCTCTGAAAATCTGCCAAGTCTGAAGGGCCTGGTTCATGTGAGTGGCTGTTTTATGCCTTTAGGTAATTAAAAAGTCTGCCAATAAAGTTATACTGCAGAGGAAACTGAATCAAAGCAATCATAATAATGAGGAGGATGGCAATGATCATAACGATAGCTAGCATTTACAAAGTGCAATAGGGTTTGCAAGCATTTAGCAAATACTTTCTCATTTGCGCCTCACAACAACCTTTTGAGGTAGGTGCTATTACTTAACCCATTTTACAAATGAAGAAACAGAGGCAGATGGAGGTTAAGTGACTTGCCCAGGGTCAGTGACATAGCTAAGTGTCTTAGGCAGGATTCAAACTCAGGCAGTTGAACCCCTAGGCCAATCATGTCTTGGGGACAACTTCCTTGTCTTTAATGGAAAGATCTGGCCTAATCTACGTGGTGGGGGAAGAGAAGCCCTGATAAATAACAATACATTAAAAAAAAGGAAATGCCCCCCATGGACTTTTATCCCATACATAAGACCAACATGATGACTGAAACATTAATTACAAATAGTTCAGGTTCACTTAACACAGTCGAAACAAAAGCATCAACTGTGAATTTAAACTAGCCAAGACATATAACAGAATCAGGCAAGAGGAAAAGAGTGAGGATTAACCCCTCAATATCCCTTCTTGGTTGGTAGGGAAGGGCAATTTAAATGCTTTAAATCCCAGAGACGTGGTACACAATACAGATGACTACGATTTTACTCCATTTCAAAAGAACCAAACATCATACCTCTGGCATTTTACTTCTTATTGCTCTAATTATAGCAAGGGAATTTCCACCAGTCAGTTATCTTGTTCTTTTTTTATTACTGTTGTTTTTTTTCCTGTTATTACCAAACAGTTGTTATTGCTGAATTGACATCAAATTTTTGTACTTTCCCTTCTTATAAACCTATAGCCAGACCTATATGCTGCCAAATAGACTTTCCTTTCATGGTGCTTGAGCCCTTGCCATTCTATGAAGAGTTTGATCTTTAGAAAGAATGGTGAGAGCCAGCTGCTACATGGGTAGAAGGTCCAATGTTAGAAATTAGTGGACTTCTAAAACGACCTTGAGATATCATTTTATACCTGCTAAAATGATAGAAGGGGAAACTGATAAATGTTACAGGTGGAAATGCGGAAAATGTGGGAAATGTGTAAATGTGGAAAAATTGGGACACCAATTCATCATTGGTGGAATTGTGAACTGATCCAACCATTTTGGAGAGCAATCTGGAATTATGCCCAAAAGGTTATTAAACTATCTATACCCTTTGACCCAGCAATATCATTACTTGGTCTGTTTCCAAAGATGATTAGGGAAAAAGGAAAAGAACCTATATGTTCTTAAATGTTTGTAGCGGCTCTCTTTGTTTGGCAAAGAACTGAAAATTGGAGAAACACCCATCAATTGAGGAATGGCTGAACAAGTTGTGGTATATGATTGTGCTGGAATACTACTGTGCTATAAGAAATGATGAGCTCAATGACTGTAGAAAACACTGAAAGACTTACAAGAAATAATGAAGAGTGAAATGAGCAGAACCAAGAGAACGATGTATACAGTAAGAATTTTTTAATGTTTTAAGAATAACTTTGAGCAAATAAGTTATTTTGACTATTATAAACACCCAAATTAACCATAAGGGGCATATGAAGAAAGCTGCTATTTGCATCCAGAGAAAATCTAATAAATAGAAGTATGTATAAAACAATTTTACATATATATACTTATTTGTGTCTAACGGTAGCCATCTCCAGGATGGCAGGGAGGAGTAAGGGAAAAAAAATAAATTTACATGATAATTTTGTTGTATAATTGAAAAGAATAGCAATTTGTGCATAGCAGATTATGTTATGGAAATGATTGTTTTACTCCAAAATTAAAAATTAAGAAAAAAGAGATTGGTAGACTTAGAATTCATTGGACGCTGCTTCCCATTATGTTGATATATTTTTTATTAAAGGTGATTGATGTCTTTACTAACCCATAAAATATTTTAACTAGTAAATATTACTCAGATAAAATGAATAACTACCCCTCTCTTAATAGTGTCATTGAACTGTATTCTTGTCTAGGACAGGAAGATTCTTCCTGGCCCCAGGGTCTCCCTACCCACTGCTAAAGGAAGACTACTGGAGATGGTGCCATGCACTGGAAAGAGCATTGGTCCTGGAATCAGAGGACCATAGTTGGTCTCCCCTCCCATGCTTACTTCATGCATGACCTTAGTCAAGTGCTCCTGGGTCCCAGTTTCCTCATCAGTAAAAGGAGGACTCTGAGGCCCCTTTTACCTCTAGCACTATACTCCTTTTCCATTTTCCATATTTTCAGTGTTTTAAGTGAATGGCCCTCAGGAGCCCTTCTGATATGAATAACAAAGACTCAACAGTCCTCAACTTCACTAAATTCCTTCTCTGATGTCTTGTCATTATATGGAGAGAAACTTGAGTCCTCAAAAGCTACGTCAGAAGAGTATAAACACTTCTGGAAACTCTCAAACACAATAGTGGACTTTCTATAGTTCGAAAATGAACCTAACCAAGTTGGAGAGGCTCCTAACGACAGTGACCACAGCAACCCTTTGAACACTGTTTACAAAGTTAAGATGGCATTGCCATCTGTGTTGGTGGACACAATACTCCTAGCTGAAGAAATTACAAATACTTGAAGCATTAAAGTAAGCATTGTATCTACACTACGAGGTTTGCCAAACACTTTACATATGTTGTCTCATTTGTTGTTGTTGTCTCACAACAACCCTGGGAGGTAGGTGCTATTATTAATCCCATTTTATTTATAAGGAAACTGAGACTGAAAGTGGCTAAGTGACCTGATCAGGGTTACTTAGCTGGTTGGTGTTTGAGACAGGATCTAAACTCAGTCCAGCATTTTATCCAGTATCCCACATAACACCAGTGATCTTAAATAAATTCAGACTGTTTGTATTAAGTTTATTTCATTACTTTACTGTTTGTGCTGACATTGTAGAAATTTCTATTTTTCCATGAACATTTGTTAATCCCATGTCTAAATAGGGGGTCAAAGGGTGGGATAGTATAACTTGAGACAGGGGTAAGGGAGTGGTAGCCATGACTGACCTTGACTGACCCTTAGTCTCAAGGTCTCTATACACAGTGCTGACTGTACACTAAGTGAATGCTTTTGGTTTATTAATTTAATCTGATTGATTTTTAAAAAATGTTCTTTCTAGTTTACCATTTAAACTCTTTGGTTGTTCTGAAACTTGATTGCACTGGATATGACTTACAATTAGCAGAATCTTAGCTAGAACTTGGAAATCTTTAGTTTGCCACCAATTTTTCACATGTAACGATAATGGTCATAATGTATTGCTTGGATTTGACTGTGTAATTAAGTATATAGCCCAAAAGACTGCTTTTCTGGGAGATAAAAAATATCCTGGCGTGGAAGTCACCAGTCTTAGGTTTAATAGGAAGGAAGTAGAGATTCCCTACAATACCACCAGACTGACCTCCCCAATACTGCAAAGATCAGATCAAGTCTAGGTAAAGGGTGAATAAAGCCCTTCTCAGTATGCCAATATCATTAGAGAGAGCCTTAGAAAAAAGCATTTGTTTGCCCACAGAGAAACTGTGGTTTAAACAATTATTAATCTGTGTAGTGGTTTCAGCAGCTGTTAGTCACAGGGGAAAAGTCCTTAGTCCATTTGGCTTCAACAGTAGAGCTTAAACAATGTCATAAGAATACTTCCAAGGCCACTCCCTGATGTGATCCAGCTTCTCCAAGGTCAATACTTATCCATCAGCAGTCACTTAAGAAAATCACCCACTTTTCTGGTGGGTGAATAAAGCCCTTGGTTTAGTGACTTATTTTCTAGATTAGTTGAAGAAAAAACAGGATTATAGACTGGAAGTTGGAAGTGACTTTAGGACTGCAATAGATGGGAAAAAAGATGAAGAAAAAATTCTTAGTTCTGGAATCAGAGAACCTGGATGAGACCCATGGCTTATAAATCTTACCTGTGTGACTATGCCCCACACCTATAAAATGAGAGGGTTGGACTTAGATGTCCTCTAAGCTCCCTTCCAACTCCTTAGCTATGATACCATAAAAATCATCCTATGCAATTCCCCCCTGCTTTGTGGATGGGGGAACTGAGGCTCAAAAATGTCAAGGTACTTGTGCAAGGTTATAGTATTTTAAAATAACATGGCAGAGATTCAAAACCAAGTCTTCTGACTCCAAATTCAGAGATGTTTTGACTATATCAGACTGCCTTTGTGGGTCATATTTACTCAATATTTATTCAAAGATTTTAATTTTATAAAGATGGAGTAGTTTAGTCATTAAAAGAGAGGAGTAAAAGTCATTTAGAAATAACCTCTCCCCTTTTCCTCCCATCTGTCCCACTACTCAAATCCTTTCTGCTTTGGGGGATGTGAAGGAAAAGATCTCCTTTTGTATTCTTTCTTACCATAGCAATACCATGGACAAGACACTGGGTTTAAATTTAGAATGGAAAATCTTGCATTGTTATTCTTTAATATAAAACCACCTACAAACCCAGGCATAATTTATTTTTAGCTTTACAATTAGTTAGAAGTGAACCTATTACTCAGAAGCTTGTGGGACACATGTAGTGAACTAAAGGCCTACTAAATGAAAAGCTGAATTGCCCACTGAAAGTGGAAGATACAAGTTCAACAGTGAGCAAAGCGCTCAATGTTCTGATTTAGTGGTTGTTTACTGCTCTCCATGTTGTGGCTGTTACTTTCTCTAATAATGTTGCTTCTGACTAAGAACTCTTTAAGCAACACATATCATAATTAGCTGAACCTAAGAAGCAGAAGTGCAAATATGTTACTTAGCATAGGATTCCATTGGGACGGAGGGGGACAGAGACATAACTACAAATTCTCACTCCTGGGATAAATTCATTTTTGGCAGGAGGGGAAGGCACAATCTAATCAGTGTGAATATAGTCATACTAGGAGAGAGGGAACCTCATGTCCCTGGTCCCAAACCTCTATGAGAAAAGTGGCTGTGGAGGAAGCAAGAGGTATAAGGGAATGGTGATAAGAGAAGAAAGGACCCAGGAGAAAACTTTCATGGCAAAAGAGATAAGGTGATAATGGATTGTAAAGGGGGAAGGAGGTGAGGAGATGATGGTAGTTGGTGGAATGGTAGGAGACATGGGGAAAACTGGAAGACTACCACAGGGAGAGAGGGAGAGAGAGAGAGAGAGAGAGAGAGAAAGAGAGAGAGAGAGAGAGAGAGAGAGAGAGTAACTCTAGATGTAAGCATGTGGGATTACCCCCATCCTAGTTACAATCCTAGGGTGAGGCAGAGGTTTGGGATATAAACTGGAAAAGAAAGATTTGGGTTCAATGCATAATGAGCTCCCCAACACATATTCCAGGTCTCCTTAATTCCAAATCTTGGGAGATGACCTTGACTCATACTTCGCTTGGAAGATGAGAGTTATCCAATAAGAGGTTCCACATTTACACTTAGCCTGACCTCATATCTAACCCTATAGGTGTCTTTCCTTTTCATTGAATCAAAACCTTTCGGCTGTGCCCAGGAGCAAATTCTTTCCTTACTCCGGGGAGACCTTTTTCGTCCTTATCCTTCCTTCTTCAGCATTTTTAATCTTTTTCTTTCCACTGTCTTTTTCCCCTCTGCCAGCATACATACCCGTCTTTCTTACACAAAAAAAATCTTTCCTTGAACCTTCCAACTACCATGTAACTTCTCTCTGTGCTCTTACAGCTAACCTTCTCAAACAAATGGTTCGTGGCTGCGAAACTATATTTTCTCACTTTTCTTAACCTAGTGGAGTTTGATTTCTTACTCCACAATTCTACTAAATACAGATCTCTGGAAGACCACCTCCTAATTCCGAAATCCCAAAGACCTTTTCTCAGTTATCATCCTCTTTGACGACCCTACAGCATCTCTCAGCAGCAAGTGAGGCTACTCTGTCCTTGAAATTCTCTTCCCCTTTAACTTGTATAATACTATACTACCTTGGCTCTCTTCTGCTCTCTCTCTCACACTTGTTTTATATCCTTCTAATTATGAATGGTTCCCAAACCTCTGTTCTCAGTTACTTTCTTTTCTCTATTTATATTCTTTCCCTTAGAGATCTTTAGACTCTTAAATTCTTTGTCATCTTAATGCATGACTTAATCTTATTCTGCAGCCTTGACCTCTCCAAATGCCCATAAATATTTCCTTGCCCCATTAATACCTCAAACTCAACATGCTCCCACATTGAAATCATCATCTTTTCCCCAAAAACCTGTCTTCCTGACTTGTTTATTTCTGTTAATGGCACCACCATTTTTCTAGTTACTGGTGGTCACTCAACTTCCAAATCCAATTTTGTCAAGCATTCAATATCTCTTGCATCAATTTCCTCCTTTCTATTCCTACAGCCACCACCCTAGTTCATTCCTTTATTATTTCTCACTTAAACTATGGTAATACTCTCCTAAACAATCTTCCCACTTTCAGACTCTTTGAATTCTTAAGTCTTACATAGTGCTGCTAAAATAATCTTTGCAATTAATCATTTTTTAACCACATCTCTCCTTTGCTTAAAAAATACTCAGTTAACTAGCTCCCTGTCACTTACCAAGCAAATGTCAAACTCCTTAATTTCACAGTTAAAACCACACCCACAGGTGAAATAGCCCTCCTTGGGCTATTTCCCAGTGAACTCTGGGTAAGATACCTGCACAGTAGACACAAAAAGTGCATGTTCCTTTAAGAACTGACCAACCCCTAATCATGCCTTGACCACTCCCTGATCCCACCCCAACACACCTAATTGACAGATTTCACCCCTAAATCTTATACTTAAACTTTCCCTGTAGCCCTGTATGGTTGCAGGTTCCTTAAGATGTCTTGCCTGCTTTATTTACTTAAAGCGTAATAAATCTTTGCCTCCTTGACTTAAAGAATGCTTGGGTCCACGAATTCATTCCAGGTGGCCTTGCCTTGAGAATTTCAGTTTGGGATTTCTACATCCTTGGGTTCATTTCTCCCTCTACATTTCGACACAAGTTATTTCATTTGCTCCTCACAGCAACCCCGTGAGGCAGAGAGAAGTTAAGTGACTTAGTCAGGGTAATAGATATCGTGTCTGAGACAGGATTTGAACTCAAGTATTCCAGAGTTTGAACTGAGGCCTTCCTGACTGAAAGTCCAACACGCTATACACTTAAACCCTAGCTAACTATTTAAGAAATACAATGAGCATTCCTATTAAGCTTAATTTTTAGCGATTGCTTTTTATTTAGATAGGTTGGTTCCATTTGTCAGTCTTCTCTCCCTTTGCAGAGTACAAGCCCCAGGAACGCATAGATGAGGCCTAACCTTTAGCACCGAAAGCAAATACTAAGTACAATCTCACGCATCTTGACTAACCCAAGAAAATCCTTCAAGAACAGCCTAATGATTTTTTTAAGGGAGAGGGAGAGGGAATGTGTAGCTGAGTTGAGAAAAAAAAATGTCATTAGACTGAAATTTACCTTCATCTGATTCATTAGCATTGGATGGTAGGGTCAGGGGTTGCTCAATGACAAGTTTACATTTGTTGCCCATTTTATGAAAATGTATCATGTCGATTTTATCTAATCTACATTGAGAATGGGGTAGCACAAAGTGTGCTTCAGAAAGAATGAGGAGGGAAAAGGTGTTTGTAAGGAATCGGCAGGAGGGGCCGAAAAGGGACAAGATTGAAAAGCAGGCTGAATTAAACCAAACTAGTGATGCAGTAAGTCGGTTCATTCAAAGTAATTCTGAATTCCTTTATCCCTGCTGAAGCCCTTCTGAGTCCCCTTATGGGTAAATGTGGGTCTGCCCTGCATTAGCGGCATTTCACGCAGGGTAAATGCTGAAGAGAGAGGCCTTGCAGCCTGAGGCTATCCTAGGGTTGCACACAGTACAACTCTGCCTTAGTTCATTTCTTTCTGTGATACCATCTAAAGAGTTACAGACTTATTTAAAAAAAAGCATCAACAACAACCCAGACAGTATGCCGGCAGCTGTGCTTCTTTGTCATTTCTCAATAATTGCTGGTGTGTGTCTCCTGCCATACGTGTACTAATTCTCTGGTCACACATCAGTGAAACTCATTAGAGCCTCACCAAGCCTCACTCGTCAAGACTGTTCATCTCTGGGGTGTTTTTTTTTCTGTTTTTAAGTTAATATGCACCATGATTTAAAACAGTTTCTACTTATGTGTATTACTTTCTTTCAGACGTAAGTTTATTTTATATGTATTAACTCTGTTTCTATGTGACTTTGATGCAAATGTGGCAAAGGTAAGAAGAGAAAGGAATTAATGCAAAGTCTGGTTATGTAAGAAGGAATTACAGGGAAGATCCAAGATGGAGGTATAGCAGCTGAACTCTCCCTCACAAGGCCTCTAAAAAAAATCTAGAAAATATACCAAACCTAGGGATTATCCAAGAAAAAGTCACAGTGAATCATTTTTCCACCCCAGGTAAACATAAAGAGAAAAAGGTTTACAGACACTAGAGATGGGGTGTAGCCAGAAAATGGTGCATGGAAAGAGGACTAATATTGTGCACCAAGGACAGGTCCCAGACTCGCAGGTAAAAGTCTGACCTCATACAGAGTGCTGGAATAAATGCCAGCTGGCGGGTCTATCACTCACTACACAATTCTAGATCACAGATCCAGAATATGAGGGGACTTACACCAAAGGCTGGCAATCCAGGGTGAGAAGTGGATTTGTACTATCTGATGAACTAGAAACATATTCAGAAGGAAGCACCATCTGAGTGACTCTGACCCCAAGAGTGGAACAGGATCTTGTTTCCAGCTGTAAGCCCAGTGTGAAGCCTACAGAGGAATGACCAGGAAAGCAAGCCCAGAACAAAGGTGGGCATTCAGTTCTATCACTCTAAACCCAGAGAGCTTTCCGGATAACTGATAATGACTAGTCTAGCAGCAGTCTGCTGGAGCTCCAAATAGGGGGCAAGCCTACAGATATGCTGCTCAGACCCAAAGCCAGGTCAGAAATTTGCAGAGCTCGAAGAGAGAAGGAATCAGATTGTCCTACATCAGACCACTTGGGGAGAACTGGAAACTTGCAGATCCCCAGCTGAATCTGTTCCTGACATTCTGGAATAACAAAACACTACTCTTCAGGAAATCAGTAATAGAACCCAAGAGAACACAAGACCATTTCAAACATTTCCTGCAGAAATGTACAGAACCTGGCCCTAAAATAAATCCAAAGTCAAGAAGTAGTCTGGAAGAATGAGCAAATATAAAAAGAATCTCACAATAAAATGTCATTATGCTGATAGGGACACTCATGACATAAACCCAAAAGAAGAGAATAACTTCAAAACATCTACAAGCAAATCCTCAAATAAAAATATAGCTTGAGCACAAGTTCAACTAAAATTCCTAGAAGAAATAAAGCAATAGTTTTTAAAGAGATTAAAATTTGTTGATCAATGAAATAATAGCACCACATTAAAAAAACTGGGAAAGAAATGAGAGCTATGGAAGAAAAAATGTAAACTAAACTTAGCAGCTTGGCTCAAAAGGTACAAAACTTTGCCCAAGCAACAAATTCCATGAAAATTAGAATGGTTTAAATAGAAGTTAATTGCCCCAAGAGGCAATAAGAAATACTGAAAAAAAGTTTAAAAATGTAAGGTCTCTCACAGCAAAAACAATGCACGTGGAAAACAGGCCAAGGAGGGATAACTTAAAAATCATTGGAGTATCTGAAAGCCATGACCAAAAAAAGAATCTAGACATCATGTTCCAAGAAGTAATGAAAGAAAACTATCCAGATATCTTAAAACCAGAGGGCAGAATGGAAATAGAAGGAATCCAGTCATCACTGACCCACCCTTCTCACCACCACCCCCATCCACCCCAACCCCAACAAAAAGAACTTCTACTAAATGAAAACTTCAAGGTACATTGCAGCTAAAATCTAGAGTTTCAAGGTAAAAAAAAAATATTGCAAGCAGCCAGAAAGAATTTAACTACTGAGGAGCCACAGTCAAGATCATACAAGATATCCACTACAAAGATGCAGGGAGCTTGGAATATGGTGTTGAGAAGGCAATAAATTTAGGCTTACTGCTAAAAATAAATTATCCAGAAAAACTGAATATAATCTCACAGTGGGGAAGGTAAACCTTTAAGGAAGTAGAGGACTTCCAAAAATTCCTAATAAAAAGAACAGAGATGAATAGAAATGTTGAAATATCAACAAAGAAGTCAAGAGAAACAAAGTAAATATGAACCTGTGAACACACTCTTGTTAAGAGGGAAAAAGGGGGTAGAGGAGCAGAAGTAGATTATACCCAACATACAGCACTGATGCTGAATACACTCCTCTGCCACCATCCTCTTATTTATAAAGAAGGGGTAGAAAACAAAGAGAAGGAAAAGCATAAGACAATAGGATGGAGGGGAATGTAAAATTGCCAATCGGAGCTGTGAATGTGGATGACATTAACTCACCCATAAAACGGAAAATGATAGCAATATGGATTGAAAAGCAGAATCCAACAATATTGCATCTACAGGAAACACACTTGAAACATAAAGATTCACAAAGAGTCAAAATAAGGGACTGAACAAACTCTATTATGCTACAGTTAAAATAAAGACTTAACTCTTATCAATTCAGTTACCAACCATAATTCCAGACATCCAACAATGAAGCATGCTACTCACCTCCTGACAGAGACATGATAGACCCAAGGTGCAACATAAGACACACATTTTTTGACCAGGTCAACGTGAGAATTTGTTTTGTTTGGCTATGCATATACGTTACAAGAGTTTTGTTTTTCTTTTTTTCCCTAATGTGGGGGAAGGTGGGAAGAAGAGAAAATTAGTGCTTGTTAATTGACCCACAACAAAATAAAATAAAAGTTACATTTTTAAAAAAAGAATCAGGTCCTGGCATGCAACAAGGAAACATTTCCAGTTCTGCTGGTGGTTTCCCTGGGATGTGTCATACCCAATAGTTACATTGTATTCTCCCACAACCATATACTGTGGCCAGGGCCAGAAGTGAACCTCATCTTCTAATATCTCCGAAAGCAGTTCCAGATTCAGATGGCTATATGAACAAGGGTCACATCATTGGTTTTGATGAGTATATGAATCTTGTACAGGATGATGCAGAGGAGATTTTCTCTAAATCAAAGTCAAGGGAACAACAAGGCAGAATCATGCTAAAAGTACACACTACTGCAAAATGTTGTTAATTAGAAGTATATGGTCAGTGAAAAAGATATAGCAAACAATTGTAATAATTCAATTCCTAACTATTTAAACAAGTAAAGTGAACTTGAGAGAAATGAGAAATGGGATGTCAGAAATTATATTGACAACACAACGATTTTATGTGGAAATGTAATTGTTGTAAATCTTGTAAATCTTTGGGCACAGGACGCCAAAAATATCCCAGAAAATATCTTAATTATAACAGATCTGACTTATTTGCCAAGAATAGAAAGGTGGTGACAAAAATGCATGCCAATTTAGAATATTAACTCATTTGTAAAATATTACAAAGAAAGATGATGGATGACAATAAGCTATATCATCTCATGAAGCAGTGAGAAGCACCCCAGAGCTGCATTAGAAGTCAGCCAGAAATCCACAGCAATAGGAAAATGGGTCCCTCAAATAAAACAAGTATCATTGTGAACAGAGCTAGGACATGTGTAGCCTGCAAGCTTCTGTGTACAAAAGCAGAAGAATAGAAGGCTCCCTCAAGAAAACCCCAGGTTTGTTGGAAAGCCCCAGGATGGGGACTTTGACATGGTGCCACCTACCTCAGTGCCACATTGCTAAGCTTTGGATAGCCCAGGTCCAGGGGCTCTGAGGTCCTATACTCTGAAGCTCAAAGATCCAGAAAACAGGGAGGTTGCAGGGGGTGGCAGGGAGGTAGAAATCAAAGCCAGAAGACAGGATGTGATCAAACAGGGCTAACCATCCCACCTGAAAGCACAGCAGAGGGCAGGACCCAAACCTGACACAAAGCCCCCATTCAGGAATAAAAGCTATAGAGATTCATAAATTTAATAAAACACCAACCAGTACCGAAAAACTCAAAGGAAAAACTGGATTTTCCACAAGGACTACATGAATACCTAAAAGCAATAGAGCAAAAGGGATTCAAAAATGAAGTAAAAGCTCTGGAGGAAAGAAATGGGAGAAGAAAAAGTAGCTTGGAAGGGAAAGTGATAAACTTTTCCCAACAAATAGAATCCTTGAACATTTGAATAGACTAAAGAGAAATCAATGACTCTATGAGACAGCAATAAATATTGGAACCAAATCAAAAGATGAAAATATTAGAAGAAAATGTAAGATATCTGATATCAAATACAAATGATCTGCAAAATATGTCAAGGAAAGATCATTTGAGAATCAATGCTCTCCCTGAAGCCATAATTTTCAAAAAGCCCAGACACTCTAATCCAAGAAATCCTAAACAAAAACTGTCCCGATCTATTAGAACCAGAAGACAAAATAAAGATAGAAATAATTCAGTGATCACTTCCTAAAAAGTAACCAAAAAAAAGAAAAGGAAAGAAAAAGTTCCAAGAATGTCATAGCCCAAATACAGAGAAAAATATTGCAAGCATCTAGAAAGACAGAATTCAAATTCCAAGAATTACTATCAGAATTACCCAAGATCTGGCAGGTGGAATACAATATTTCCAAAAGTAGAAGATATAGGATCACAACCAAGAATAACTTACCTTGCAAAGCTGAGTGAATGGATCTTCAATGAAATAGAGGGCTTTCATACATTCAGGATGAAAGACAAAAATTATACAAGAACTTTGAAATACAAACACAAATATCCAGAGAAACCTAGAAAGTTAAACTTCTTTGAGGCACTGGAAGGCTCTGGATAATGGTGTAGTGCTAACATTTTAATAGGGTGAAAAGAAACAAATGTCCCTTCAAAACTTTACTGTGTTTAAAGGAAGGTTAATAAGAAAGCTAAATAAGAAAAACTGAGGTCCTGGGGGGGGGGAGAGAATTAAAATGATTCATTTCAAGGGTTTTAGAATGGGAAAGAGCATAAAATGTAAAAGGAGGAATGTACTACGTAGAAAGAGGTAGAGCTTACTATTTTTTGAAGTATGTAAGAGGAATATACAAACATGGAAGATGAGGAGGGTGGGGATGGAGTTAGATGAACCTCACTTTAGTCTAAAATGGACAAAAGAAGGTTGAACAGAGTCACACACAGTTAGTATAGAAATAGGTTGAATTCAAAAGGAAAGCAAGTGGGGATGGAGGGAGCAGTGAAGAAACTATAATATCAGGGAGGAAATGGTCACAAGGAAAACAAAGTTCCTGATGCTGAAGTGGGAATTAAAGAACTAAAGTGGGGGTAGGGTAAGGATAAGAAAACTAAAATCCAAAGGGTGCCTTAGATTGTCTCTTAGATAATTGTAGTATATGAGTGTAATAGGATATTACTGAACTATAAAAAAATTACAAAAAAAATAGTTTCAGAGAATCCTGTGTATGCAGTATGAATCAATGTAAAGTGAATTAACCAGAACCGGGAGAGCAATTTATATAAGGACAACAATACTGAAATAAAAAATCCCAACTTTGAAAGACTTAGGAACTCTGATCAAAGCAATGACCAGGCAGAGGACCTATGATGAAGCATGTACCTTCCTCCTGAGTGAGAGGTAATAGACACAAAGTCAAGAGATAGAGATTTTTAGACATGACTGCCATATGGATTCATTTTGCTTGACTACTAATTTGTTATAAATTGTTCCCACTTTTTTTTCTCCTGATTACTAGGGGAAGAATGGTTAAGTATGAGGGGTAGGGTAGCCATAGTCATGCCAAAAAAGGCCAATAAAACATTTTTATAATGCATAGAAGAAAACAGAAGAAGCTCAAAAGAAGTACAATAAGGAGGTGGCTAGGTGGCTCAGTGGATAGAGAACAGGGTCTAGAGGCAAAAAGTTCTGAGTTCAAACCCAGCCTCAGACACTTACTAGCTATGCAACTCTGGGCAAGTCACTTAACCTTTGTTTGCCTTAATCCACTGAAGAAGAAAACAGCAATCCACTCCAGTATCTTTGTAAAGAAAACCCTGTAGACACTATTTGCAAACTATGGATCCGTCCATGGGGTCCAGAAAAGTTGGACACAACTGAACAACAACAAAATCAGACAGCTTTGAAAGAATTATATAGAAAACATAATATAATTTTTTTCAGTGAGTGGTATGAAATGAAGGTTTGTGGTTTTGTATAGAATCCTCTTTTTTGTGTTCTGCTATGTGCATGAGAATGAATGTGTTTAAGCACTTTTTTAATTTAAAAAAAACATTACAAAGACAGAATACTGCAAAGAATCACATCACAAAACAGTGAAAAGCATTTGAGAGTAAGATGAACTTGCAGAGAACTAGGCATAAGATAGAGTAAGTCTAAATCATTCTGAAAGCAGTTTAAGATAAAATTTCAGCATCAATGAAAAGATCTATCTATGGTTTTTATAATGATATTTTTTCATTGTTGATAATTATGGAGACCATATTTGGAACCACCTTGATTCCAATACATTTTCTGAAAAACTAGATATAAAACACAAAGAGATGAAGACAAGAAGAACAAATTGACCTTGAGAAATATATTCAAAAGAAATCTGTAGTAGAGGTAACACAATTGTAAATGTGCTTAGGACAGGATTTCTTTCAATTGTACAGTACATCCTTATTCTCATTCCTGTATTTTCCTAATTCTTATCTTAATTGATGAATCAATGCTCTGACTGTACAGAACTCTGACTAAGGGATGACTCCTACATCAATAACAAGTCTTTACCCGCATATTAAGAGGTAATCTATTTTGGCTTTGTGGTGTTATTTGGTGCTTGCCATGTCCAATGTCTAGTAAAAAAAAATTTTAAGAAAGTGTTCATGATATGAAGGCATGAAACTTCTGTGTAATCTAGAAGTTTTTGTCTTCTCCTCTTAATTTGTTCTAGACCATGCTTTCTGATTTGATTCTCTCCATCCTCACTTTTTCTCACTTTTGCACTGCAGTTATCAAATATCAGAATATATATTGATTTTATTTAGAAGAAGTCATTCATTTTTTAAATTTCTCTACCACTTTATCCTTGATGTATCAGCTATAATGATTTTCATGGTGGTCTTTTACTTAGCATTAATATTGCAGTACACGATGATCAACTATACTCCCTTTTTGTTTTTGTTTTTGCCTTTGGGTATATGAGAAAACTCACTCTATCAACTTTTTTCTTGCCCTCTCTGAGAAATACCTATGAGCCATCCTTCCAATTAACTGTAATTCCCTCCTTTCTTTTGCCAAGGCACCTATGATTCAGCTTCCCTAGCTATATGTCTACTCATTTATCATTGAATAAGAATATCATGTTTAGAATAACAATAGTCAAATCAAAGTCTATAGATGCTCTAAAACTGTATGATTTTTAGCATTCCCTGTCCCTTTTCTTGCACTTTGTCATTGTCAGTGCATAAGTGGAAGGGAGTCACATAAGACTGAGGACTTTTTTTTATTATTGTTTTAAGGAATTCCGTGTTCCCCCCTCCAAAAAATCCATCAGCAGATCTATTGATGATGTGTCTATTAGTAGTTTGTTAATTAGCTAAGTTCTTACTGGAAAGCAGATGCATGGCTATCCTCCAAGTCTTTCTACAATGGCAGAACTAGTTCTGGCATAGCCTTCTGTGACCTATGGCCACTTCCACACTATAATGAGAAATTGGAGTAAGACTTTTTAACCCTGAACTCTTTTTAAAAGAAATTGAAAATAAGAATAGGAAATTAACAAAAGAAATTACATCAATGTTGACTATAATAATTTTAGACAGAAGTTTAACTAATGTAAACTAATTGCCACAGCAATGATATCAAAGTATTCAAGAAAGTGGCTTAACTTATGATTGACATAGTTGCCAAACGGATAGATATAGCTGCCAAAGTCAACATCAGGTTGGAATATTAGTTTATTTGTAAAATCTTACAAAGAAAGATGATTAGGAACAGTTTTGTCTTATAAAGCAGAGAGAAGCAGCAAAGGAATCGAGAGAGAGAGAGAGAGGAGTTAAGAACATGATACCTCTATGGTGATTAAAGAAGGGAAATAGAAAGACATATACATATTTCTTATCTCTACATAGCACTTTTACAAAAATTGATTATGCGTTAGGACATAAAAATCTCACAAATGCAGAAGAGCAGAAGTATTAAACACCACCTTTACTGAACATAATTTAATAAAACTTAAATAAAAAACTACTAGAAAAAGTATTAAAATCAACCAGAGACTGAATAACTTAATCCTAAAGAATTAGGGGATCAAAGAATAAATTATAGAAATAATAGCTCATTTCATTAAAGATAATGACAACAGTGGGTCAATATACCAAAATTCTTGGGATGCAACAAAAGCAGCCCTTAGAAGATTTATATCTCTGAACCCATTTACTAGCAACAAAAAAAGAACAAATCGATTAATTCAAATATTGATTTTTTTTTTGTGCATGTTCAGCTGAGGCATAACAGATTTAAGTCCAACCTTTCAAAGACTCTTTATGTTTCAGATATGTTACTTATAAATAACATAGTGTTAGCTTTTGGTTTCTAATCCATTCTGTTGACTTCATGTTTTATTGTTGAATTTATCCCATTCACATTCACAGTTATGATAATTAATTGCTTATTTCCCTTTATCCTCTCCTCTTATTCTTTTTCTTCTTTCCACTCTTTACTCCCTGTTTCTTTCAAGTTGTCACCCTTTCCATTATTTTCCCTTTTAACCTTCACTTCTGTATCCCCTCTCCAAGCTTAGTGCTTTTTTTCCTTATGATTAATCTCTCCCTGAAAATATCCCCCATCTTATACTTCCCTTTACCCTCTTCCTGTTCTTATCTGTATCCTTATCGAGTTGGATGTACTCAATGACCAAAGTCTTGGTATGCATATGTGTGAGGCATTCTGCCTTCTTTTGACCAATTTAGATAAAAAAGAAATTCAAATGATGCTTGATCCTCTCATTCCTTCTATGTTTGTATATAGTTCTATTTGTGCAACATTATTATGTGTGTTAACAAATTCCTCATTTTTTCCTCCCATTTTCCCCTAATGTATCCCTTTCCCCTCCTTTTGTTTTCTTTCAACATCTTCAAAATATAACACAACTGTTTCTAGGTCTTCTGTCTAAACTGACTACTTCTATGACTGCTTGTGGCATTAAGTTTCTAAAAGAAGCTTCTTAATACCCCTCCATTAAAAAGTAAACAGTTTATCCTTATGAACTCCCCTCTGATTGTTCATTTGTATTTATCTTTTTATTTGCTCTTGACTCTCTTATTTTATGCCCCCCAGAAGTAGACGAGATCATCAATAACAGCAAACCTATAAGCCTACTGTCCCATACATACATAATCATCCTTGATGAAAATATTCATCAGTAGGAAACAAGCAGGCATTCACGCTATCTTTGTTGGTGTGGTTGTTGAGTCATTTCAGTTGTGTCTAACTCTTTATGACCCCATTTGGGGCTTTCTTGACAAACATACTGGAGTGGTTTGCCATTTCCTTCTCCAGCTCATTTTACAGATGAGGAAACTGAGGCAAACAGGGTTAAGTGACTTTCCCAAGGTCACACAGCTAGTGTCTGAAGCTTCATTTGAACTCATGAAGATGAGTTTTCCTGATTCCTAGCCTAGTGCTCTATCTGATATGACACCTAACTGCACCATTTGCATTTTGTTCTAAGGCATTTATTCTTATTCTGAGTGTACTAGTTTGAGCTTTCCTCTCTTATTTCAACGTTTCCTGAAGGATTTTTTTTCCCATCTTCTCTTGAAGTCCTTGTAGCCAATGTTTCTGTGGAGTTCTGTTTGCAAATATTTCAGAATTGTTTTCTTCATTTGGATTGTTATTTTAGGAAAAGATAGTTACTTAACTCTATTAACTTACAGTATTTCTTCACTGTGGTACATATTTTCTTTTTTTTTACCCATGTGTTAAGCTACAAGTACCAGTTTGGAACTTAGCCTGAACTGCGCTTTCCAACCCTGTCAGCATGTCTTAGGGTCTCTTTCCCCCATCTTTGTTTCTTCTCTCCTTTTCTACCACACATGTACCTCATTTACCATTGGACACTAAATTTGAGCCAATTCTTCCCAAGACTATGTATCTTTGTGGCAAAGTAGGCCCCAGGATTTTAAGGAGATGTTTGTGCAAACTGTTACTTTTCTGTTTCCTTAATATGTACCTCTGCTAAAAGATAATCAAGTATTCTGGCTGACTGTTAATAGGAAGCACTCCAGGAGCTTTGGGGGCTAATGTAGGAGGAATAGCCATGAACACAGTGAGAAACCAAGAGTAACAGCCACCCTGTGGGGACTCAATAAGAATATAAGTTGGGGCAATTGCCTTAGATGGGGGGGAGAATGTTACTCTTATAAAAATGAGTAACACCCACAAATACCTAATGATCTAATATTACAAAAATAAAGCCCCCTCATGATTTACCTTTTAGTATCATTAGTTCTTCCACACATTTTCTCCCTGAGAATAGGCACTATCAATATTTGCATACAAACAGAAAACTTAAATCTTTATCTAATGTAATATAGCAACAAGAAACTACATTGGAAATGTAGCATAAAACTTCCTAGCTGTCAAACTAAGATTCAAAAAAATAAGCTAAGCTGAACCTCTTGGTGGCAAAAAAAGAACTAGAAACTAAGTGCACATCATTCAATTGAGGAAAGGCTAAATAAGTTGTGGTATATCGCTGTGATTGTGCCATAAGAAATGAGGAAAGAGATGATCAAAAAGACAATCAAAGACTGATATGAACTGATACAGAGCTAAAATAAGCAGATCCAGAAGAACAATTTATACTCAATTTTACATCAATATTATAAAATGAACTATGTGAATATATAATTATATTTGAATAACTATAATAGTCACATAATAAATACATCAACACTGCAAAATGAATAATTTTGAAGAATAATTATAATGTGATATATAATATATACTATATGCATAATATTTAATTATATAATATAATACAAAAATTATGAAGAATGAGATGAGCAGAACTAGGTCAATTTATGAAATAACTACACTATAAAAACAAACAACTTTGAAATCTGTAAGAACTATGACTAAGAACACAATGACCATTCATGGTTCCAGAGGACTAATGATGAAACATGCTTTGACAGAGAAGTGATGGATTTAGATGCCAAATGAGATAAATACATTTCCTTTTATAGCCACTGAGGGAATTTGTTTTGCTTGACTATAAATGTTTGTTATAAGGAATTTTTTTTATTTTTTTTTATTTTTTTCAATGATATGGTGTTAAGAGGGAGAAAATATATTTTGGTTTTTTATTTTTAGTAGAGGCTTTAGTAGAGAAAGTGTGCTACAAATGTGGATGAGGTTACTATATTATTGTGTTAGTTTTGCTTAATAGCTTTACTTTATTACAAGAGATATCTCATGAAATGGGGTAATCTGTAGATGTTTACAATATAAATACCAAAAATTTTAAAACAAAACACCATCAATAAAATAGAAATAGAGAAACTTCAGTTCTTTGTAAAGCCTTTCCAAGTAAATAGATATTTTGATAAAATAAGAATTCTGTTGAAATAAGTAAAATTTTATGCTCTTTTATTGACCACCCTAACCTCCCCACCACCACCTTCTTGACCACCATGTCTTTGGGGGGTTTCCACCTTTAATTTTGGGGGATTTCCAGAATTGCAACCATTAGAATTTTGAAAGTTCTTATAAAAAACTTACAAAGCCTCTCAATTAGCCAGTAGCCAATGCCACCAATAATTTAGCTATAGCTTCATGTGTTTCCAGCACCCCTTCTCCCCGCAAAAAAAGGAAAGCATTAAAATGTTGATTAGGGATGGCTAATGCATTTCCACATAGGGAGTTTCCCCCACACAATGAAATCACGGGGCCTAGACAAAAAAAAAAGTCCACCATAGTAAAGTTATAAAAATAGTGATAATTCTTGACCTAATTCCATTATTCGGAATGTACCCTGAAAGTGATATTAAAAATGAAAAGGAGCCATCTGTTCAATTTTTTGCATCATATTGTATATGAAAAAAATTGGAAACAACCTAAATGTCCGACAATAGAATGATTTTTTTTCAAAGTACAGTACATTAATGTAATTAAATACTAGAATGTAATTAAGTAAACATAAAATAAAGTTGAAAAGAGTTTCATGAAAAATGCAAGTGAAAAAAGTAGAACTAGAAGAATGGAATAGTTTCTATTGTCATAAAAGGAAAAGTTAACAAAAATAAATGGGTAAAGAATTGTGAGAAAGATTTTGGAATGACTGAAAAAAATGTGTATCGTACTTTACACACTGAAAATTATTGAGATGCAAATATGTTCTAAGCAAATTTAGTTTGTTGTATTAACATTAAGTGTTCCTGTTTAAACATTCATTTATTAATCAAAAGAAAGTTAGGAGGCCTAGATTCTGGTCCTGGTTAGCCAGTGACTGTTTGGTTCTTGGACAAGTCAGATTTAATTTCTCTGGGCTTGGGATGGAATGCCAGGTTTGACTCTACTAATTGTGTGAATGTGGACAAATTGTTTTACCTCTCTGAAACTTGTTTTCCTCACCTTTAAAATGAGAGATTTGAACTAGATAATCCTTCATCAAGATCCCCTCTAGCTTCAAATCCTGTGATCATATGATTATAAATTTCTTCCTATGTAAAAGGAGGAAGTTGGAGCAGCTGATATCTTCTCATCAATCATTCTATGAAATGATTCTAAGTTGCAACACTGTTCTTATCCCATATCACTAACTAAACAAACATCCTACCTGTATTTTGTTTCCTCTACATGTTGGAACATGACTAACACCTCATACACAGAAATGCTGCTATGCTAAAATATGTTATATATATATATATACATGTATATATATATATATATGTATATTTTATATATACACACATACGTGCATGCATACAGTTTCATTTTTATCTTTCTGTTCCCAGCACCTAGCTGGCACATGGTAGATGCTTAATAAAATTTTGTTGTTTGATTGATCAGAGGGAGAGTGAATTGTTGAGATTAGTTTAGGCATATCTTTATTTTTAAAATTGTGTGTGTGTGTGTGTGTAACCTTGCATAAACTTGTGTAGAAGGTGGTACTGCAGATGAACCCCAGAGGAAACCAGGGATTCCGCAAAATAAAGAGGGAGTGAGTTTCAAGAATGGGGTGCATAGCCTTTGCAAAGGCACAAAGACATGAGATGTAATGTCATATATAAGGAAGAGCATGGTGGCCAAGTTGAAGGAATGAATAAGATAGATAGATAGATAGATAGATAGATAGATAGATAGAAAGGTAGATGATAGATAATTGGTAAAATTTTATTAAGATTTTATTAAGAACTTACTATATGCTGCTGGGCACTGATGATATAAAGAAAAAATAAAATGAAACTTTACTCATGTGTGTGTATGTAGGGATGTGATTTCTTCTCAATCCCAATCAATCAATCAATGGACTTGAGAAAGTATTAAATGAGTACACAAGATGGTGACCTATTTATGAGTCATGAATTTCTTTGATTATGTCAGGGAAAAATCAATGTAATTGGCTCAAAGGTTGAGTCACTCCCATTGAGCCTAAAGGTAAAATAGCAGCCAGGTTAGAGTCAGTCTAGTCCCCCAGCAGCAGAAGATTTGAATTCTGGAACTGAGTCTAGTTCGAGCCAACCGCCTGAAAGAGAATTTCTAGTGGAGAAGAAGAGAATTTCTCCTTCCCTCAACAGACATGTCATTGGAGAGACCAAATCAGTAGGAGACAATGGTCCATCTAGAAGCTGGGAGACAAACTAAGGACGAAGAACTGACGAGAAGCATCTTCAAGACTCTGCAAGGCCACCAACACTCAGATCCCAGAAGAAAACTACAACTAGGGAGAACTTCATGAGGACTTCACAAAGAGAGGAAAGGACTTCTAGTACCAAGGAACTATAAATCCCTTCTCCCCAGTACACCATAGGTATCCTTTACACATATGCCATAATGCCATTATACTAAAAGTTCCTTCCCATATTTCCCATGTGCCATGTACGTATTTTGCAGCAGAGTACACTGCAAATTTTTGGAGGAATTCTTTTTGGTAGCAATTGTTCTTACTACATCATCTCAGTACCCTTTCCTAAAAACTAATTGAGGCTACTGGCTGAGATCAATGAGGAACACACCAGATAGGGACTTGTGAGCAACAGAACAATAAAAACCACTCCCTTGGTGCTACTTTAGATTCTGAGGGAGGGGGGAATAATTGCCTCTCATCAGTATGAGTGGTAGTGGGGGACAGTAAATCTAGAGAGAGTGCTACATGTGCATATATACAGTATGGCACACTAGGATTTCTGTGTATGAGGTGCTGTCCTTTCCATCACATATAGGAAATAATGTCAGGTAAAATATTCAGTGGTTTAATGACATTGGATTGGAATGGTATTATAGCTTTAAGAGAGTAATTTAATAGAATGATACATTATAAACATCAGGAATACAAATACAAAGTGAGATAACCCCTGACCTCAAGGTTAACTGATATCTGAACAGTAATCATTGGTGATCAATATTGAGTAGAACACAGTAGAATGGATTATTGAGCTGATAGCATTAGAAAAAAATCCCATAACCCCATGGGGTTACCCCTAGAACCATAAGAAGAGAAATCTAATTAGCCACAATCTGGGACCCAACCTTCTAGTGCTTGTGTGGGTTGGGAGAATAAATACAGAATCTGTAAGAGCTACAAGGTCTTGTCTAAAATAAATACTGAATCCTTCGTATTTGCAGGGACCCACTGGAGATTCTCCACCTGAGACTCTCTGCTGGATTCCTTAGTCGTCAAGATCCACTAAAGAAAAAATGACAATTCTTTTCTCTCTTTTGTTTAGACTGCAACTGAACAGAAGTCCATTTTTTCTGGTGTGTTTCTTTTACAAAATAGACCTTTTGAGATTTTTCATTGCTGACTGCTTAAGTACTGGTATCTTTTACAAGTATTGACAATACAGCTAATATGAGCAGCATGTATTTAACATCAATAGAATCCTGGTGACTAGCTGATAAATGTTTATCTTTTCTTTGGCTTTAAACAAACCTATATTGCTTGTGATAGCCTTCAGGGTTCAGTTAGCTTGTTTCTCCTAGTGAAGACAGAAATCCCATTTGGATTGCCTTTGCAGTGAGAGGGATCCACTGAAGGAAATTTTGGGAGTCCTTTGGTATAGGGACCCAGAGGAAATTGGCCTGGACTTCTAAGGGTATTGCCTAAGGTCTAGGGACTCCTAGCTAAACTGTGATGTGCTTTTGTAGAAAGGGATTCCTAGAAATTTTGTCCATGTCCTAGTTAGAATACCTATACACTGAAAGAATCACGGCAAAGTTTTCACTCAGAATAGTTTGGTCTCTCACCTGAACATAAGAGTGACTTTCAGTTCACCCCAGGTCCCTAATCCCTGGGAAAGACCTCCGCATGGTGTGGGAAGCTCTGTAGAGACAAGGTTTCCTTCTAATATCAGAAACTGAATTTTCTTTGTCCTTTTTTTTTTTATTGCCTTTGAGTTGTGGTGCCGTTTGAAGCACCATGATAGACCTTTGTTAAGTACTTAGCAAACAAAATTCTGGTAAACTTTGTAAAGTATTCTTTGTTAAAGCTTGCCTAACTCTGCATTTTTACCTGTGCCTTATGGAATTATAGTAGATGTATCACATGTTTCAGAACTCTTTCCTGTATGGCACTGAGGAAGCATTAAAAAGATCACGGATTATGTCCTATCCTGGAATCCCAGAGCACTGATCTGGATGAGGGATATGGACAATGGGTCCAAAATTCACCCTGACCAATTTTCCAAGCATGGTAAATTTTCAAACAGGAGAGAAAATATAACAGGGGCACTGACCAATGATGGCTCAATGATGGCCATACACAAAGTATCCATGTGGACATTTGATTAGCCTGCTTCTGGAAGAATGTGATGACATGAAAAGGGGAAGGTGGCTGTCTCTCCACTTCAGAACATACACTAAAATTCTATGACTGCTTTCTATCTACTTACTGAATAGTTAATAAGACTTTTGAGGGGTTGAGGAGCATGAATTGACCGTGTACAAAAGGCACGCTAACTAGCCAATTTGATCTCTCTTTCCTGGTGGGCTTGAGGCAAGGATTGCTCTCAGCATCTTTGGGTGGAGAAAGAGGAAGCCCCAGCTCTCCAATGTTAAATTACTCCAATTTTTCTGGACCTTGTTGATAAAAAACAAAGGCATTGGATTTAATGATAATTTAAGAACATGCTATAATTCTCAGTTATTGTTATGAATCCTAGCAACTGTAATCAAATAGAAGGGAAAAAATCTCACTGTGTCAAAGTTGAACTTTTCCCCACCAACCCAAGACTACTGAATACAGTTTTTCTGTCCCACTTCCTTGTCTAGGCCCCTAGTAAAGTTTTATAGCAACACATTTCACAATCAACATCCAGAAAGCTGCCTCAGAACCCAGGATGAATGCCTTCATGTTGAGAGGAAACCCCGGGAAGCTGACTAATACTGGCAAAAACATAAACCTCAGCCAAAAAAGGAAAAGTTTTTCTTTGTAGATATTCCTTTTTTTCCCAGGGATGGGAGTAGGAAAGGATGATTATTTTTTTGTTTTTGTTCCAGCCTCAAAATCTGATAAGGAAAGCCTCCTCCTAAACTTTTAAACCCTTAGCAGCCCAAGCTCTCAGGCGACATTCTGTTTGTTGACCTTGGGAAAGAGGGACTTTGCAAAGGGATACTTTCACTTCTATAACTTCTCCCCAACTGAGTTTTGGGGTGGGTGGAATTGTACAATGGAAACATAGTCTCAAAAGCAAACACTAAAGCAGAAGGTCTTAGGCAGAGGGGGTTTCCGGTAACAAAAGGAAAAGAAAAATTAGTTTTGAACTGTTAGTTTCAAAGAAAGCAGTCTAGCAAGGTGCACTTGGCTCAGGAAAAAGTTATTCGAAAGTAGAATGCTAGCTCTAGAGGCAGAAGGACCCACTGAAAGTCTTCAATCAAAGGTTGAATAACTACTGGTTACACATATTATAGAAGAAACTCTTTTCAGGTACAAGGGTAAGATATTTGCATGCCCGTATAGATTATGCATATGTTCACTAGGAATGTCTAAACATATAGAGAGGAGGCTCACAGGGAAGCATAGCTCTGGAATCTTATGCTCCCCCAAAAAGACTGTGATTCCTACCTTGAAAAGAGCTGGAGAGGGGCCTTGAGGATTATCTATCTATCTTCCCCCTAAATATTGCTGGTGAAAGTACATCTGATTAGTTCAGAGCAAAAACCTGATAACTTGACCACTGTCCTTTAAAGAGGGGAAAGTTACCTCAAACTCTTGCCCACAGGTTTAACATTTCCTGACCACAGAGTGAATAGTGAGTATCTCATTTATTTAAGAAAATAACAGAGGTTAGAGAAGTTATAAAACTTAGAATATACCTATAAATATACGGAGTGAATCAGCTCTCCCAATGGGAACTGAGTTGAGGTATCGCAGCTCAAAACAAGTGAAAGGCCCTGATCTCATACAAGAAAAAATTCCCCAAAGTCTCTGGGGAAGAAAGCTCGAAATCAGGGGCATGCTAAGGAACTGCCTTCCACTATGTATAAGCCACTTCCAAAATCTATCTCTTTCTTTCACCACGTGTCTGGAGTCAGTCTCCAAGAATTTATCATTTACCCATGCCCTCTCAAAGAAAGGACAAATATTTATACCTTTGGGAAGCTTTGAATCAATTTCTCCCTTCTCTCAGTCACAAAGCACTGCATTAGCATCCTCTTAAGAGTCTTAAACTAAGTACCTCAGGCTTGGCTAGAAATGATGTGGTTTAGGGGTTCTGGAAACCCCAAAATGTCAGGGTACAGGGCAGTCAAGTGGCAGAGTTTCTTATGACACCAATAGAAGCAGGCAAAGTTCCTTAGGGAACTTGCAAACTAATGAAATGATACTGATGCTTTTTTTAACATTTTTTTTGCAGGGGGGAAGGCAGGGCAATTGGGGTTAAGTGACTTTCCCAAGGTCACACAGCTAGTGTGTCAAGTGTCTGTGGCTGGATTTGAACTCAGATCCTCCTAACTCCAAGGCTGGTGCTGTACTCACTGCGCCACCTAGCTGCCCCTACTGATGCTTGTATACAAAAGGACAATGAGAGGATCTGGGTGGAATCAAAGAGTAGTAAGTAGTCTGGGGTGGGTCAGGTATCTTGAGTAGAGGCACACTTGGTCTGGGCTGCTGGAATGTATGAGAAAATGCAGGGAGTCAACAGAGAAAGGTCTGTCAATACCAGATATTGGGGAAGAAGGGACAAGATAGTTCTATTCCAGGTGATTGAGACAGAGTCCTTGGTCCAGGCACTGGACAGGATCCTTGGGCAGGAATCCCCTGTGCCTGTACTGATAGCCTTTATCTAAGGAATTATAGGGTCAGCTCTGCATGTGCCTGTATCAGGGAGAGATCTTTCCTCACGGTGCCTACCAAGAGTCCAGATTGCTTCCAAAGACTGGGTCTAGGTCCCACCACTCCATCAGAAACCCAGATAAAAGAAGCAACAAAGTCCAGGAGGATTTTCTACCTTTGCTGCTTAGTTCCTATGTGACATTGGGCAAGTAATTTATCTTCCCTCAGCTTCAGTTTGTTCACCTACAAACTGAAGATGTTGGACTAAATGACCACTGAGGTCTATTCCAACAAAGAGAGTCTATGAAACTGATTCAGTGATTTCATAATCCAAAGATAACCTCGAAAAACCAGTCTAAGCAAGCTTCCATGTTGTCAACCCCCTCAGACAAGCCTCAGGTAGAAAACACGCATACTTTTGTTTCCCCTGGGATGCCAACCAAACATTGCATGACCTTCCAGTAGTCCACTCTGACTAAATTCCAAATTGGGGAATTTAAAAGATACAGATTTCAATTTCAGATAACCCTCAAAACAGTCAGAAAATCTACTAATCTATCCCCTCCTTTTGTGAGCAACACGGGAGCCCCTTGAGAGTGTTTGTGCTTGTACTGAGTTCTAATCTTAACATGTCCGCTGACAATTTATTTCATGTCAAAAATGACTCACAATGGGGCAGCTAGGTAGCACAGTCAGTAGAGCACCGGCCCTGGAGTCAGGAGGACCTGAGTTCAAATCCAGCTTCAGACACTAGACACATGTACTAGCTATGTGACCTTGGGCAAGTCACTTAACCCCAATTGCCCTGCCTTCCCCCTTCAAAAATTTAAAAAAAAAATTTTTAAATGAATCTTATCTGGGAAACACGAAATGGAAAAGCATTGTACTATTTAGCCCAGCTCCAAAGCAGTTAGCACTGTGATTTTATGAGCAAGAAATAAGACAAATGACATAGATCAAATGCACATGTGCTGATGCCAAGAAAACTTTTCCCCAAATAACCCTGTGCCCTTCTCTTTAATCATTTCAATCTTCAGTTTCCATTTCATGGCAGTTTTATATGTAAGCAAATGCACCTTCATTCTATCAGTAAAATTCCATGAAATCACAGGGAATATCTCTGAAACTTAGCATAGTGAGGTGGGACTTTTCATTCTTCTAAGAACTCTTAGACCCCTTAGAACACCACAGGTCAAGAGAGGTGCTTAAAAAAGAATTAAGTGACCACAAAACTCCACAGTTCTCTGAATTTTTGCCTTCCATGAACCAAAGAAATTACTGCCACCACCACCCATTGGTTCCTTACATTACCACACAACCACAGTTTTAGCTTAGACACTTTACTCTTTGCCCATCAGGAAGAAAAGTCATTGAAAATCCCACCCCTAGATAAGCCTGGAGTTTCAGTTTCCTTAGCTAATGACAATAGGTGAAGGAACCATACCCAAGTTTCCAGAGAATTTTGGGGATCCAAAAAAAAACAATTCTAAAATCAAGCCCAAACATCAATTTGTATATTAATGCCTAAGCTAAATTATATAGAATTTTCTCTTGGGAAAGCATCACATTTTATTGTTTTGGCCAAAGGTCATGTCAGACAATTTTAGGAAATCCTGGTGAGCTGGAAGGAATCTCCATTCTACATTTCTGAATATCCCTGGTTCTGGGTGCCTTTTCTTTTGTTCTGCTTCAAGTAAATGAGTTTAGATCATTTTGGAGACTATCAATCTACCTTTTCTTTGTTGCTTAGATGACCTTTCCTATGCTTCCCAACCCAACAGATATGACCAGAAAGAGAAAGAAAGGAAGACAAGAGGAATGGTCACTTGAGGCATTGATCATCATGGAAACGTGAACAAAACATCGGATTTGAGGTCAGAAGACTAGGATTCAAATCACAGGATCACAGTATCGTAGAGTTAAAGCTGCAAAAAAATTAGAAGACATCTATCCCAACTCCTCTGCTTAATAAATGAGAAAACTGATGCACCAAAACATGAAGTGACTTACAAAGTGAAAAAATAATGGTAGAGTCAGGATTCAAACACAATTAATCTGAGGCCAAATTTACTATGTCTTTCACTGTGCCTTGCTCGTCTCCTCTTCACATATTCTACATCACAGTCGAACTGGACTTCTTTGTACCTCTTTCTTTTCTCTGTTGATACCATCTCACGTGCCCCCCTTCACTCCCTGCCCCATTGTCTGTCTTTTGAATCCCTTCCCTTCCCTTCCCTCAAGGTCCAGCTCAGGCTCTTCCTCCAGACTTTCCCTGACCCATTCACCCACCTTCCGTTGAAAGTAAATATTCTTTCCTAAAATCATTCTTAACATTTTGCCTGTATCTCTCCTTACGCATATCGCATTCTTCCTCATATTATTATCTGTGTGCTATACTGGTCTTACACTCTATTTGGACGGACGGCAAGTTCCTCGAGAGGAAACTTTGTGTTGTATGTACTCCCTCTCTAGCACAGGTATCTGATAAATATTTGTCAAATTGAGTTAAATCTCTCTTTTATCTTTGTTTTCTTGTCTTAGGGCCTTACTTAGAGTATGCACTGAAGAAATGAATCTCAAGAGAATGGATGAATAATGAACGAACCCTGGGCTTAAAATTGTTAGCCAAATAAAGCTAATCCTATAAAAGAAAACAACAAAACAATGGAAAATGAATGCTATATGAAAATATAGCAACTAAGCTTTACCCCCAAGAAGATGTATGAGAAGGTATTTTCTTCCTTTCCCTTCTTTTAAGAGATGGAGGATTATGAATTTGGAGTGCTACATACAATGTCAGATTTGGTTGATGCATTAACCCATTTTGTTGAAATTTTTAAAAATTCTTCGTTATAAGGGATGGTGCTCATGGAGAGAGCAGGAGGAAGATATGAATAGAAATAGAGGTGATATAAAACCAAAAGAGAACAAGGGGGGAAAAGGCCTCATTATAAAATCAAATCTCAGTTCTAAACTAACAGTCATAAAATATCTTGCCAAAAGGGATTCTTTAGGAGTCTGGCAAATGCACTTCTGATGGCATCTCCTTATGTGGAGAGGCTAGGGACCCTTCTTCTAGAAGACTCATGTGGATATGTAATGGAGATTAATGTAATTAGAGAGAGCTTGTAGTATTGATCTTTGAAGGAACACTGGATCATTTGATGGCATTCTGTAACTGGTTCTGGTCAGCTAACCACATATTAAATAAGAGGCCCTTTGGCCTAAGTCAGTCAGAGCCTAATCTCTTCAGCTAATTGACTCCTTCATTTGTAGCATCCAGTGAGAGACACTATTACAAAAGCAAAGGTCTTTAGCCTTGTCCTTTCTGAGGCCATGTGGCTTTGTGAATACAGGACTGAGCAATCTGGCTATGTTGGCATTTTGTTCTGTCATCATCTGTCAACAGCATCCTGGCATCCAGGTCTTGCAACCAGCTCAGCAATGATGATAACCTAAGAAACAAGAAGGAACCTTTAAGAATGACCTCCAGGGGCAGCTGGATGGCACAGTGAGTAAACCACCGGCCCTGCAGTCAGGAGGACCTGAGTTCAAATGCGGCCTCAGACACTTGACACATGTATTAGCTGTGTGACCTTGGGCAAGTCACTTAATCCCAATTGCCCTGCCTTCCCCCCCAAAAAAAAAACAAAAATAAAAACAAAAGATGACCTCTGGGACCCAACCCAGCAAGAGATATAACCAGGATCTAGTCATCAACTGAGGGGGAAGCAGGAGCCAGAGAGCCAACGCTACGTAGGAATTTAAGATGAGTTTCAGCCTATTCTCCCCAGGCTGGGATAGGGACAAATGTGCCCTCAAGGTTGGGTTTTGTCTTTTTCTTCTTTCTGGGGGGGAGGAGACAATATTTATACTTTTATCCTTGTTACATCTTTGAAGTAAATATTCATCTGTAAAAGCTACAATGTTCAGTGATTTACTGGAACTGGAGTCTTAGTTACTGGCATCTAACAGTGAGGGAAATACAGGCTGTGGGAGCTCAAGACAAAGGCAATAGAAAGAAAAAAACCGCCCCCTTCAACCGCCTCAGGGCATCCTAGAACCCGCAGGGGCAGAGTTAGCCAGCCTGGCTCTGGAAGGATGCCCCAGAGCATGCTCATTATGATCTTGACCCTTTAGGGTTTCCCACGTAATCTGAACCTGGACAGTCTCAGGGGAGGGAGACTCAGTTGTCCTGAAATTGCCAACATCTCTCAACGACCACTCGAGACTCTGATCATCAGCTTGTTCGCTGCACATTATTTTCCCATGAGAAGTAGGAGGTTCCCCACCTTATTTCTCAAACATATTGTTTTCCACATACTAGGCAAAAAAAGCAAAAACAACATAAAACATAGATTAAGAGGACTGGGATGAATAGCCCATAATTTTTGTTCTCGTATTTAATAATAAAAAAATACCTAACATTTATATAGTGCTCACTGTGTGCCAGGCACTATATTAAGTGCTTTAATTATTATCTCATTTCATCCTCATAACAACCATGGGGTATAGATGCTATTATTATCCCTGTTATACAGATGAGGAAACTGAGGCAAATAGAGGTTAAGTGACTTCACAAGATCAAATACTAGCTAGTAAGTGTCCAAGGCCATATTTCAAGCCCTGACTCCCAGCCCAATGCTATACTCACTTCACTATCTAGAATTTAGATATGAGAGGTACTTCAGGGCCAACTAGTATAACATCCTTATTTTGCAGATAAGAAAAATTAAGTTGTAACAGGTTGAGTCACTTAGGTTCATGGATATACTGGTAAATGTTTAATAACTGGCTGTCCAGGGAAAAAATGCACCTAGAACACACTTTTAAGTATGATCTGCATTATTAACATTTTCTCAATCATTTTCTTATGTCTAGACAATCAACAAAAGAATAAACTAGGTCCTGACTTATACCCTTTGCTGATTTCCAAGGTGCAATATTCTCACACCAAAATTTTTTTAAACATATTTTCACATTAGTCATGTTGTAAAAAAAAAACTAGAACCAATGGAAGGAACCATGAGAAAAAAGAATTTTTTTTAAAAAAAGAGAACAAATGGTGGGTTTTGATCTACATTCAGACTCCATAGTTCTTTTTCTGGATATGGATAGCATTTGCCATCATGAGCCTTTTGGAGTTGTCTTATGTCCTTGCCTTGCTAAGAAAAGGTAAGTCTGTCAAAGTTAGTCATTGCACGATATTGCTGTTACTGTGGACAATGTTCTCCTGGTTCTGCTCACTTCACTACGCATCAGTTCATATAAGTCTTTCCAGGTTTTTCTGAAGTCTTCCTGCTATTCATTTCTTACAGAACAATAGTATTCCATTACATTCATATACCACAACTTGTTTAGCCATCCCCCAATCAATGGTCATCCCCTCAATTTCCAGTTCTTGACCACCACAAAAAGAGCTGCTATAAATATTTTTGTACATGTGGGTCCTTTTCACCCTTTCCATGATCTCTTTGGGATACAGACCTAGAAGTGGTATTTCTGGGTCAAAGGGTATGCACAGTTTTATAGCCCTTTGGGCAAAGTTCCAAATTTCAAATTCACAACTCCACCAACAAGGCATTGCTGTTCCAATTTCCCCACATCTTCTCCAAAATTTATCATTTACCTGTTTTGTCATGTTGGCCAATCAAATAGGCTCACACTGAAAATTTAATAATCAGCTCTCTCCAGGTCCTGTATGAACTGGCTCCAGCACACCACTTCCTAGGCTGCAGCACTACTGTTCAATCAGGGTCTTCATTTGTGTGACAAAATGACTAAATCCCATTGTGTTGTCGAGTCCTGTCCTGGTATGGGGTTTTCTTGGCAAAGATATTGGAGTGGTTTGTCATTTCCTTCTCCAGTGGATTATGCAAATAGAGGTTAAGTAATTTGCCCAGGGTCAAGCTAGTACCATATTTCACTAAATAATTGTCACACCCTGTTTATTCAGTTTAAAGGTTTATAACCTTTCATCATATAATTGTCACATGGTGTAATTGTGTTCATCACACCACTTAAAAGGTAAACAGAGCAGCAATGAATTCACCAGTGGCATATGGATACACATTTTTCTCTTGTGCATTGCTAGCTGAGCCTAGAATTCTCAGTGTACAGCATTGCCTAGGTGTAAACAAACCAGTTAAAGACCATTCGTGCTGTTTCTACAAGGAGCAGATGATGAGTGATCACCAATTGGCTCCCGCTGGAAACATTAAGCTCCCTTCCTTGGAACTGATATGCACATGGGTAACCTCATCCCACTAGAAACAGTCATCAAAAGCTTCAAAAAGACGAGAATTTCAAATGCACCAGATGGATCTGAAGATGATGCACTGTGGCAGAGCAAGGACCAAGTAAATACATGTGATATGAGTGGCGCTGACAATGGCCCATCAGAACAAAACCTATGATAGCAGCACAGAATCTTTGGACACAGAAGATTAAATCTTGTGAGTCTGCACTTTGCCACACTGTAGTAAATTTTCTCAAGTGTAATATTTCAACTATAATGCACAAATCAATAACAACTAATGTGTTAACTTTATTTTTCAGATCAGAAAAATGTTCACTAAACTGTCACAAAGAAATGATGCATGTAGATTTTGACCATTCAATTCTAATGTACATTCACAAGTATTCTGCGCATACTAATCTTGCACCAAAGACAATTTAGTAATAAATGATTTTTAAGTAATACCGGCACAATTTTTTTTCCAAAAAAGTTTCACATAATGGTCACACCATACTTTTTTGCAAAAGAAGTTTGGCATAAAATCTGCAACAATTATGCAGTGAAATATGGTGAGTGTCTGAGCTAGATTTGAACTCAGGTCTTTCTGCCTCCAGGCCTAGTGGAGCTTCCTGTCCACCAAGCTACCTAGCTATCAAACACTATGTTGGTCCTTTCTAACTCTGTAATTCTATCCCTAAACTTGGTTTCTCAGAGAATCCCAGATGAGGCTAGATGGACTTCATTGAACCCAGTTTGAGAATCTTTGCTTTGGCCTTCCAATGCTATCTGAAAATCTTTTCCTCCCCATCTCGTTACAGAGATCCCTGTCTTTTTACTAACAAACATTAATAGGAATCAGTTACTTTATGCCCTGAAGACCTTTCTATGAACATACTCATTCTTAGTTGCTCCTCCTCAGTAGGACTTTGACCCAGTTACTGCATAGCCTCACTGGATGAAGAAATGCTTAGTTTAAAATTAGAAACTCTCAAGTATGAGAAAGACAGATTGCCTAGGGGTTCTCAGACCATGGAATCCACCAAAGTGAGATCTTTGCTTTACTATTTTCTAAGGTTAGGAAACACCCATTTCTTAATTGTAACCATTGATGTTCCTCTGGAAGTCCCCTCTTCTTCCCACTCTTTATTATAGCTATTATTAGTCTTAATTTTTTCACATGGGCAGAAAAGAAGTTTTCTCCCTCCTAAAAAGCTTCCGTACCTGAATATTTCCCAAAGAATATTTCACTTCTTCCCTGACCTGACCAAACCAAAATCTAGCCTCTCTGAAGATCAGGGCTCTGATTGGCTGAAAGGAGTGGATGAAGTGAGATACTGTCAAAAGGAATTTTAATTCTGTTTCCCAGGAAAATCCCACCAAAGTCCCCATGGATCTCCAATATGTGTGTGTACATGTGTGTATTTATTGGTTTGTTGGGGGATTTTTTTCAGAGTCTATAAGGAAAAGGGAATTTTTTTTCTTCCTATTCAAGTGACAAGTAAAAGTGGTATAATAGAAGGAATGTTAAATTTTGAGTCAGAGAGTCTGCGTGTGATCACAACAATGCTTCTTACTACCTGAGCAAATTACTTCATTTCTCAGTTTCCTCAACTACAAAACAGGAATGGGGAGGTTAAATGAGACAGGTCTGAGGTCCTTTCTAAATCTAGGTCCTACAAAATGCTTACTTCAGACAAGTCAATTGGCATTCAAATAGAGATATTTGATGATACTTTTTAACTCAGATCACTAAGGCTCTCACTAATTGTCCAATAATAGGTCCCAGCCCAGGCCTAGCTTGCTCATTGTTTGCATTATGATGGTTCAGAGTGAGGGTAAATAGCAGTTGTTTCTGTTCCTGCCAGAAACTCTGAAGGTCTTCCCCTCCCAGGTTGATTCTTTCATGAAGGCAAACTAGGTCATCTTTTGCCTGAATTCTTGTCAAGTCTTTATCCTCTGAATGAGTGTTGTCTCAGACAAACTGAGGCCTTGGAAAGACCTTAGCTTAAAAAGGCCAAGGTCTCTCACTGCATCCAGAGCCATTGCCTGTTATCCTGACCAATGTCTTGCCGCTGGACTCTGATGACTCTGGAGGAGAGAGTGAGGCTGATGACTTTGCACAGCTCTGCCTCACTTAAATCCAATTCACTTGCAAGTCAAGACATCACCCTCCTGATGTCATTGATCCTCTTCCAGAACAAGACACAAACAACAAAGTTCAGACAAAGATGAAAAATGTCAGGTTTTCTCAGAACTAATAGCTTATATGGCTTTGGTGTCCCAGTAAAACGTTTCATTAAAGAGTCCAGGGCTTATCGAAGTAAGAGGTGAATAGCAATGAAATGGATTCATCTATGGCAGATTCTATGATCAGTAGCTTATGTTGGATGATTTGAAGATCAAAAAGGTTTCTTACTTCAAAATATTTACCCTTATCCCCTACCTGCCATGATGCTTGAAATTCTTCCCGGTAAAGTTATGCTATTATTATTTTCAGAATTAGCTCCTCTAAAATGCAAATCGGCTAAACCTTAAGCCCTTGACACCCACTAAGATATAAGCTGACTTGATAAAGTAATCTACAGGAGAGGTCACCTTAAAAAACAGAGACATTCCCAGATAGGGGAGGATGCAAGATAGACAGATACTTATGAATGGAAGGAAGAAGGGAAAATTTTAAATTGTTCTGTGAGACCATGGTCAGGATTTAGGGAGCACACAAAAAGGATGGAGAAGGCTTGACATCATGGTAAAGGAGAAAGAGAAACAAACGGGGTCAAAAGACCTTGGTTAGAATTACAAGCCCATGACTTCCTGGCTCTGCAACCAAGTCACTTAGCCTCAGTTTCCTTACCTTTGACATGGGCTCAATAACCTTGCATAATTGAATTCACTTTGTTGACTGGCATTTTCTTCCCTGCCTCCTGGTTTCCTTCAAGTCCCAGCTAAAATCTCACCATCTGTGAGAAGTCTTTCCCAATCCCCCTTAATTCTGGTGCTTTCCCTCTGAAATTATCGACAATTTATCCTGCATTTAGCTTGTTTGCACATAGCTATCTCCCCCTTTAGATCATGAGTTCCTTGACAGCAGAGACTGTTTTTTGTATACTCAGAGTTTAACATAATGCCTGGCATACTTTGTCGTTGTTTTTCAGTCATTTCTGACTCTTTGTGACCCCATTTGGGGGTTTTCTTGGCAAAGATACTGGAGTGTTCTGTCATTTCCTTCTCCAGCTCATTTTACAGATGAGGAGCTGAGGCCAATAGTATTAGCTGACTTCCCAAGGGTCAGCTAGTAAGGTCTGAGGCCAGATTTTAGCTCAGGAAGATGAATCTTCCTGATTCCAAGCCCAGCTCTCTATCCACCATGCCACTTAGCTGCCACCTGGCACATAGTGTGCACTTAATAAATGTTTCTTAACTGACCCTGGGGTAAGGATCAAATAAGATAAGCCATAAAAAGTAGGTTTTAGTTATATGCTAGCAGATTAGAAGCTCCTTACAGACAAGAATTTTGTCATTTTTTTAAATATCTGTATCTTCCACCCTGCATGTAGTACACTAGAGTTCAGTAGTCGTTTTTCCTTTGTTTTCAAAGACAACCAATGACATCATGGGGTGATGTTTTTGACTTGCTCATGAAGTGGTTTTAAGGGGAGCAGAGTTGCACCAAGTCGTCAGCCTCACTCTCTCTTCCAGAGTCATCAAAGTCCGATGGCCAGACAAAAGTCAGGACGATAGCCTGGAATACAGTGGGTAACCTTGGCATGTCCAATGTCTGACTAAGCTCTAAGTGTTCCATAGCACCTGCTGCAGCCGCCTTCGTGGTCATTGGAAAAAATGTTCTTGCTCACCCATTCCACAGGGGAAGTTTTCACATTCTTGGGGTAAACACTCCCCTAACTGAATGGAGACCAGCCAATCAGGATGCTGCCATATTGTAAAAACCAGTTAAAGGACCTGGCAATGCTTAGCCTAACAGAGACTTAGAGGTGACTTGATAACCGTCTTCAAGTACTTGGAGGGCTGTTAGATTCAGACTTGGTCTACTCTCAGAGGGCAGAACTAGGTGGAGTGCCTAGAAGTTTCAGGAAGGCAGAGCCAGGCTAAATATAAGGAAAAGTCTTCTAAAAACTAATGTGATCCAAAAGAAGAATGGGCTATTTCAGAAAATAATAGGTTCCTTCTCACATGAAGTCTTCTAACAAAGGCTGGAAGATCGTTTGTTATAAGTTGCTGTGTGTGATCTTGCCAGGTTAATTATAATTAAAATGGTAAATATTTCCCAAATTAATAAAGAAATCTAGTGGCATGCCAATCAAACTACCAAAGTTTTACTTGACAATACCTGAAAAAAAATAACAAAATTCGTTTGGAGGAGTAAGGATGTGTGACCCGGTGTAATGGTAGATAGGGCATTGCATTTAAAGTCTCAAAAGATCTGAGTTCAAATCCAATTGCATATACCTACTAGCTGTGTGACCCTACATGCCCCTTAACTTTTCCCGTGCCTCAGTTTCCTCATCCGTAAAATGGAGATAATAATATCACCTACTTGTCGGGGCAGCTAGATGGGGCAGTGGATAGAATGCCAGGCTTGGAGTCAGGAAGACCTGAGTTCTTTGCTTTTTAAGGAAAGAACTAATCAAAAACAAGTGGCAGTTAGGTGGTACAGTGGATAGAGTACTAGATCTGGAATCAGGAAGACTCATCTTCCTGAGTTCAAATCTGACCTCAGATACTTACTATCTATGTGACTCTGGACAAGTCACTTAACCCTGTTTGCCTCAGTTTCCTCATTTGTAAAATGAGCCGGAGAAGGAAACAGCAAACCACTCCAGTACCTTTGCCAAGAAAACCCTAAATGAACTCACAAAGAGTCAGACATGACTGAAACAACTCAACAACAAAACTGGTTGTGAGAGTGAAACGAGATAACATGTAAAATATTTCATAAGGAGGCAGCTAGGTGGCGCAGTGAGTAGAGCGCCGGCCCTGGAGTCAGGAGGACCTGAGTTCAAATCCAACTTCAGACACTTGACGCACTTACTAGCTGTGTGTCCTCGGGCAATTCACTTAACCCCAATTGCCCTGCCTCCCCCCCTCCAAAAAAAATTTTTCATAAGTTGTAAAACTGTATAAATGCTGACCTAACAGCTACTTGAGCTCTTAGAGCTTCAGTTTCTCCAATTGTAAAATTAAAAAGTTGGTCTAGGTGGCCTATGAGTTTTCTTCCAGCTCCAGATCTATTGTCATAAATAAATTAGATGAGAAAAGGAGATAACTTTCACAACTATGGTTAGGGGAAAGATTTCTTTATCAAATGAAGGATAAAAACAATCACCTAAAATTTGAACACTTTTACACAAACAAAATCATTTGAGTTAGAATTTTTTTAAATAGTAAAATGAAGAAAAATCTTTTCAGCAAATTTCCGTAATAAAGCTCTGATTTCTAAGATGTAAAGGAATGGGTACAAATGCTGTCTAAGAACAAGAGCCACTCCCCAATTTGATAAATGATCAAAGCCTATGAAGAAATGGCTTTAAGAAAAAAAGAAATGAAGTATATTATCAACCAACAACTGATTAAAACAACTCTGAGGTACCCCTCACCCATCAGATTAGCAAAGATGACAGGAAAGGGAAATGACTATTGTTGGAGGGGCTATGAAAAAACAGAAACAGTAATGCAATGGTAATTAAGGTGGGACTTTTTTACTGTTTTCTCTTTTGGAGCACTGAGGTAATCAAGTGCCTTTGATGAATCTCGCCTTTGTTTCTTTGACTATATCAGGAGTCTTTGACAACCCGCTAAAGAAACAGGAAAGCCTAGTTCACATAGGTTTGAGTCACATGGTTGTGATGCCCTTTGACCCTGAACAGGGTATATAAACTCAGAGGTTAGCGTTTTGTTTGGGGCTCTCACTCACCAGAAGAGTGTTGTGTGATTTGACCGGACGAGACTCTAGGTAGCCACTGGAGGCCCCCCAGCGTTGAAAACCCAGATATTGGTGCCTCTGTCTCTAGTAACTATGTAATACTTTGGTCAGACAGCTAGAGGCCTGTCTGTTGATAACTCTGTGTGTTTGCTCTGTTTATATTGACTCTGTTTGTAATTTCTGTTTGTATTTGCTCTGAGGTTCAGGGTGCTGGCTTTTCCCCCTGAACCAAGTGAATGATATATATATATGTTTGATTAAAGTGAGATTGCTAACCCCTTCAAGTTGCTTTCCTTAGAAAAGCAGATCAAAGAACCTGGGCTAGCAGCCCTCCTGTGTGCTGGTAATATTGGCCATTACACAGCCACGGTGGTGGCAAGCAGCACTGTTGTTACAAATAATTCACTACTGATGGAGTTATAAATTATCCCAACTAATTCTGGAAAATAATACATAACTATACACCAAAAGTCGAACAGCTATACTTGAAATGTTTCTTAACTGGGTGATAAATACACTCCCCCAAAATTAAATATAGAGAAGACCCATATGTACAAAAGTATTTATAGTAGTACTTCTGACTGAGGGAGTGCCAATAAACAAATTATGATGTATGAATACTATTGCACCATGAGAAATTATGAAAGGGGATAGATGCAGAGAAACCGGGAAGGACTTACATGGACCGATGTAGAGTAAACTGAGTAGAACTAAAACAATTTATACAACCAAACTAAAATACTCATGATAAAATTTGTCCCATAGACGCCATTTCTGTGCCTTTGCTCACACTTGTTCTCACTCTAGAATGTCCCTCCTCCTTCCATTTGAAATCCTGTTGAAATGCTAAACCTCCCCTATGAAGCCTTTCATCACCTCCTTAATCCTTCCAACTGCCCTGGGACTTGGCATATTTAGGATTGGCATGTATCATTCTCATACACATCTTGGATTATTTTGCATTATAGTTACTGAACAAATATTGAAGTTATATGTGTATTCCTCTAATCCGTTTCAAGTTCCACGAGGGCATAGATTGTGTTCTAATTAATCGTCGTGCCTTTGCCAATGCTTAACACAGTTCTCTATCCTATATGATGTTTAACTAATGTTTATTGAATCATCTAGAGCCATCATTCCTTCTACCTTTGGCCTAGATCTTTTCTGAGTCATTTCCACCTGCCAGTATTTATAAAGCTGTGTTGGAGGCAGGTGGTGAAGTCGAAGGTGAGAATTAAACTATAGACACTAGACAGCTGCCAAAACAGACATAGACATTCCCCATTGATTTAGCATTCTAGACAGTCTCTCCATAGACACATGTTTGTGGGTCTTCCGAGGTCCTCTGTCTCCAAGAAAACTTAAGGAGGAAGGCCTAGACAGCTTCTAAGCTCCCTTCCAACTCTGGGATTTAGTGAGTCAGTTATATTGCATTGACGTGAATATCAAAGGAGAGTGATGATCCTAATTAAGTTTTATATTTACATCTGCCTCCTTCCTTTCATTCCTGTATCTTATTTCCATACAGTCTTTCCTTCTTCCTCCACCACAGGGATGAAATTTGATAAAGAAATTTGTACCACCGCCTCCCGGATCCTTAATCCTTTGCCTATCCTGACTTTGTTCTAGGATTTCCCCTTCAATTCACTGACCCTAGCATGGCTGCATTCTTTCCTTTCACCGGCCTGGGATAAATCACTTTCATATTCTTTGGGGTTTCCCCATGCCATGTGCCCAGAGGGCCTATCAGACTTCCTGGGAAAGTCCCAGAATATGAAACTAGAGTAGAAAAGGCTAGTTACGGTTCTAGAATTGAGCATGAGCATTGACATTCTGCCAGAGGGACTAAATTCAGGCACTTTGATTAAGGCCCAGATGCCAGTTGGAATTCCTGTGACCCTTGTTGTCTCTATCAATCCTTCTGGAGAAGCACTATGGTTAGTGCTCTGAACCTGGAGTCAGGAAGGTCATCGACAACTCCCCATCTCTCTGAGTCTAGTTTCTTCATTTTTAAAATGGGGGCAGTAATGGTGATATTACGTGCCTTACAAGGTTGTCATGAAGCTGAAGCAGTTATTTTTAATCACTTATTCTTTGAATTCATATTTTTTGTATGAGTATCATATTTCTTTATAACTAGACTATAAACTCCTTAAGGGCAAAAAATGTTTGGTATATATCCCTGCAATTTTCACAGTATTCTGTACATGACACACAATCATCAGCTGACTCAGCCCCTGCTCTTCCTAAAGAAAGATTCAGAGCTCTATAGCTCGACTCTCCAAAAAACCCTTTAAAAGTGCCTTTCAACAACTCCAGATTCCGTCCCTCCACTTACGAAGCATTGCTATACAGAGAAGTGATGAATTTATGGTGCAGAAGGAGACACATACTTCTTTGACACGGTCAATGTGAGAATTTATTTTGCTTGAAAAAAAATATATATAGGCATATATGTAAGTATATATAATATATATATATGTATATAATTTTCAATGAATAGTGAGAGGAAGAAAAATAAAATTTTGTTCATTGAGAAAAATATTTTTCCCGAAAAGCCTTGCTATATCAGGAGCCGACATGGTATCATACTTTATAGCTTACAAAGATAGATGGTGCAGCAGAAATAGACCTTTATTTGCAGTCAGATGAACTGGGATCAAATTCCTGCTTTGCCATTTTTTTTCTGAGTGAGGCATTTATTTATGCCTCATTTGCAAAACGAAGGGGTTGAGTTAAAGGACCTCTAAAGTCCCTTTCAGTTCAAAATTTAAGAGTCTATGACCTGTCATCCTACGTCACATCAGCTAAAAGCAACACATACAAGGTGGGAGAGATGGATGACATTCCCAACCAGGGTTAAAAAATTCATATATCAGGAATTTGACCCAGATCCATTAATTTACTCTTATACAAGATGCTCATAGACAAAATGTGGTCCAGAGATGATCATATTATTAAATGAGCATAATAATTTGTGCATTGATCATGTTCTATTTTAACTTTAGTTATTTGTGTAAATGTTAAAGTTCATTTTGATTGAAGTTAGCTTTAGTTATTTGTCCCTTATCTCTCCAATTACTAAAGCAGGTAGGTTACACTCACCCTGGAGCTAGGAAGACTTGAGTTCAAATCTAGCCTCAGGTTTATTTAGCTGTGTCACTTTACCTCCATCTGCCTCTGTTTCATCCTATGTAAAACGTCTATAATAATAATGACTTACTTCCCAAGGTTATTATGAGGATAAAATGAGATATTTGTAAAGCACTTTGTCAACCTTAAAGCATTATATGAATGTTAGCTATTTTTTTGAGGGGGAAAGGCAGGGCAACTGGGGTTAAGTGACTGGCCCACAGTCACACAGCCAGTAAGTGTGTCAAGTGTCTGAGGCTGGATTTGAACTCAGTTCCTCCTCACTCCGGGGCCGGTGCTCTGCTCACTGCCAGTGCTCTACTCACTGCACCACCCAGCTGCCCCAAGCTATTTTTAAAAATCATTATGTGAACCCCTTGAGGATAAGAAGCATGTCTTTGCATCTCCCTCAATACTTGGCCCAGTCCCTTGCACTTAGTAGGCTCAGCTGAATTAATAAACTGATTGGAGAAGCATTCTCAGAATAGTTTATAATGGTATAATGTAGATGTTATCTACCCTCAATCCTCCAACTTTATCTTCTCTCCCCATAAACAACTGCTCCACCTCTTAGTTTACAAAGATAAGTCGCCTGATGTAAACTTATATACTCCCCTTTGCGAAATACCTGCCTCTACACCCGGTCTCTCATTTTGGTTTTCTGGCTCAGAAAAAAGGGATTCTCCCACCTTTCCAAGACTAATCCTATAAAGCCCATTCACATTTAGTCTTTTTTTAAACCTGAACTCTCTCTCTCAACCCTCCAGGATAAGCTTATTCAGAATTATAGTGTTAGAATTGAAAAAGACTTTAGAGGATTGTAATGTAATCTCCCTCCCAAGGCAGAAATCTTGGGAACAAGAGCTATAGAAACCTGGTAGCTAAGATTTCAGGCCAAATGTTGGTGCCAGTCCAACAGGTGAACACTGAGCAGTCAACATCCCTGTGACTTAAGCCTAGGTTATTATTGAGTCACGTCTGATTCTTTGTGACCCCATTTGGGGTTTCCTTGGCAAAGACACAGAAGTGGTTGGCCATTTCCTTCTCATTTTACAGATGACAAACCAAGGCAAACCAACTTAAGTGACTTGCCCAGGGTCACACAGCTAGTAAATGTCTTTGACTGGATTTGAACTCATGAAGATGAATTTTATCTGGTTCCAAGCCTAGTATTCTATCCACTGCACCATCTAGTTAGTTGTTTAAGTCTAGGGCACCTTAGGTTCTGGAACTTGGGGGCTAGGTGATATAGAAACTGAGTTAAACTGTGAACCTAATCTTTTTCCCATCCATACAGTCTGAAATGGTGTAAGGGGAGGGAGGGGGTTGGGTTATGCCTTCTTGGTGCTGGGGAGAATGTATGTTTGCTCTTGATATATCTTTAAAGTAAATATTCCTGTAAAAACTAATCTGACTATTAAGGAATTAAATGCAACTGGCGTGCTAAGAGATCCTTAAAATTGGGGCTTGAGACAAAGGCAGAGACTAGCTACCCCTAACCCCTTTAGGGTCCCAGAGAACCCTGGGGGAGGGGTAAAATGCCTGGCATCAGGCAGAGAGGGCCAGAGTAGTCGCTGTTACATCCATTACTATGAATGGGAAAGGAGACAATGATAGCAGAGTGTGTGGGGACAGTCAGACAGAGACAAAAACACAAAAAGGAAGAGAGTGAAGGGCAGAAAGCAGACTCTCTGAATTTGTCAGAGTTCTGCTGAGAGTTCCTGAGGTGTGTGAGAGAAATTCTTATTGATTGTTATATTTTATAAACTTTCCAAAGTAGAAAAGGAAAGCATAGACATGGTATTTTTTCCCCCAAACCAAAAGCCCCTGAAGATTTAAATTAGTTGTCTGGCTATCTGGTTGAGGCTGGGTTGCTGTGGTCTTCCCAGAGCTCCGAGGCTATCCACATGGACTCAGAGAAATTCTTCTTCAGGGCTGGATCTGAAAGTGGTGACTAGAGAGTGGGTCACTCCTGGTGACCAGAGATGGACAGTGGCTGTAGAAAGCTGATAATGCCCACCTTAGAAAGGTCAGGGCCAGAAGAGGGAGAAAATCCCTATTTTTCCCTCCTGCAGTATATCAACAGGTGAACTTTTTTCTTCCTTATATAAACAATCGTCAAAGACACGCTGTAAATTCTGTGAAATTCTTGTCTGAGAATTCTCATAAGTTCAACACAGGGAGTCCAATTCAATGTGCTGAGGGCCTTCCTCAAATTACAGAGAAACAGAGAGAGAGAGAGAGAGAGAGAGAGAGAGAGAGATAGGAGAAAGATGTATCAAGAGGGCATCAGTGGAGCATGAGATAGACAGATACACATACATGCACATACATATATTAGTTATCTGCTGCTCTCATCATATAATCAACCCACTCTCTCTTTTGATCATAAGTTTCTTTGATGACATCCTTTATAGATCTTCATATTTCTTGTTTGTACTATGTGGTGGCTTGTTCATTCCCCCATGTTCCTCTCCATATATTTCGGTATATTAATTTATTCAGCCTTTCTCTAAATATTGGAAAAACAGGTTGTTTTCAATTTTTTTTTGCTATTACATACAGAGCGTACATAATTTTGACTTAAAGATTGGTCTTTCCCATACCCCACTCCCTTTTATTCTTTTTTGGGATGGAGTACTAACAATAGAATGCCTGAGTAAAAAAGTAAAACTAATTTTATGACACATTGTACAGTGTTACCTTGTTCTCCAAATGTTTGCGCCAGTCTGCAGTTCTGTTTAGGCTTTCTTTCCTACATCTTTAACAACACTGGATTTTGTCTTGGTTTTTTGGTTATATTTTTGCCATTCTAGTGAGTATGCAGTGCTATCGAAAGTATTTCTTTGATTATTAGGGCATCTGATTATCTTTTCATGTAATTAGTGATCATTTGTACTTTCTCTTTCATAAATTGTCTATGACCGCTATACTACTAGGCAGCACAAACTGTTAGTATTAAAGATATGCATTAGTAACTTACGCAGTCTGGTGTGAGACCTATATTTGATATTTTTACTTCAAACAAGTCCCCCTTATATTTCTCTCTTTTAAAAAATTTGGGGAGGGGGGGCAGAGCCAAGATGGAGGCTGGAAAGCAGGGACTTGCTCAAGCTCCCCTCCAGGACCCACCAAACACATATACAAAATGGCTCTGAACAAATTCTAGAGCTGCAGAACCCTCGAAATAGTGAAGGGAAGCAGGGCTCCAGCCCAGGATGGTTGGATAGTCGCTGGGAAGGGTCTATCTCGTGGAGCTGGGAGCAGAGAAGAGCACAGCCCAGCGTGGGCTGTGCCAGGACCAACCAGACCGAGAGCCGGGCAGAACAGGCCCTAGCACCGTGAATCAGTGAGCTGTGTCAGTTACCAGACTTCTCAACCCACAAACACCAAAGACAACAGAGAAGGTTAGTGGGAAAAGCTGCTGGGCTAGAGTGAAAAGAGTTCCAGGTTGGCCACCACCCTGAGGGTGGCAGAGGTGGTGAAGCTCCAGCTGCTTCCAGAGCTACAGCTGCAGTTCCCTCCAGCCCCAGGCCCACCTAGTGGGAGGAATTAAATGGCAGATTAGAGCAGGAGTGCAAAGTTTGCTTTGTCCTGCCTGGATCTGGGCAGCAATCCTGGTTGGCAGTTCTTGGGGGAGAAGGAGCACTGGTGTGGTAGAGCTTGCTGTGTAGAAGTAGCTCTGAAAATAGCAGCACAGCCCCTCAAGCTTGGGACAAAGTACTCTATACTCTACAAGCAGTCATACCCCAACAAAAAGCTCAAGGGTCAAGTGGCTGGCTGCGAACATGAACAGGAAGCGAAAACTGACTCAGATTCAGAGTCAGACTTTGAATCTTTCTTTGGTGACAGAGAAGACCAAAACATACAGCCAGAAGAAGTCAACAAAGGCAAATAGCCTACATCAAAAGCCTCCAAGAAAAACATGAACTGGTCTCAGGCCATGGAAGAGCTCAAAAAGCACATGGAAAAGCAAGTTAGAGAAGTAGAGAAAAAATTGGGAAGAAAAATTAGAGTGATGCAGGAAAACCACAAAAACCAAGACTTACTAAAGGAGATCCAAAAAATAATAAATAAAATAACACCTTAAAAAATAGACTAACTCAAATGGCAAAAGAATTCCAAAAAGCCAATGAGGAGAAGAATGCCTTGAAAGGCAGAATTAGCCAAATGGAAAAGGAGATTCAAAAGACCACTGAAGAAAATACTACCTTAAAAATTAGATTGGAGCAAGTAGAAGCTAGTGACTTTATGAGAAATCAAGATATTATAAAACAGAACCAAAGGAATGAAAAAGTGGAAGACAATGTGAAATATTTCATTGGAAAAACCACTGACCTGGAGAACTGATCCAGGAGAGATAATTTAAAAATTATTGGACTACCTGAAACCACGATCAAAAAGAGAGCCTAGATATCATCTTTCAAGAAATTATCAAGGAGAACTGCCCTGATATTCTAGAGCCAAAGGGTAAAATAGAAATTGAAAGAATACACAGATCACCTCCTCAAATAGATCCCAAAAAGAAAACTTCTAGGAATATTGTCACCAAATTCCAGAGCTCCCAGATCAAGGAGAAAATACTGCAAGCAGCCAGAAAGAAACAATTTGAGTATTGTGGAAACACAATTAGTATAACACAAGATCTAGCAGCTTCTACTTTAAGGGATCGAAGGGCTTGGAATATGATATTCCAGAGGTCAACGGAGCTAGGATTAAAACCAAGAATAACCTACACAGCAAAACTGAGTACAATGCTCCAAGGCAAAATATGGATTTTCAAAAAAATAGAAGACTTTCAAGCTTTCTCAGTGAAGAGACCAGAGCTGAATAGAAAATTTGACTTTCAAACAGAAGAATCAAGGGAAGCATGAAAAGGTAAACAAGAAAGAGAAATCAGAAGGGACTTACTAAAGTTGAACTGTTTTGTTTGCATTCCTACATGGAGAGATGATGTGTGTAATTCATGAGACCTCAGTATTAGGGTAGTTGAAGGGAATATACATATATATATATATATATATATATATATATATATGTATATATGTATGTATGTATATAGACAGAGGGGTACAGAGTGAGTTAAATATGAAGGAATGATATCTAAAAAATCAAATTAAGGGATGAGAGAAGAATATATTGAGAGAGAGAGAAAGGGAGAGATAGAATGGGGTAAATTATCTCCCATAAAAATGGCAAGAAAAAGCAGTTTTGTTGGAAGGGAAGAGGGGGCAGGTGAAGGGGAAATGAGTGAATCTTGCTGTCATCAGATTTGACTTGAGGAGGGAATAACATACACACTCAATTGGGTATCTTACCCCACAGGAAAGAAGGAGGAAGGGGATAATAAAGGGGGGATGATAGAAGGGAGGGCAGATGGAGGAGGAGGTAATCAAAAGCAAACACTTTCAAAAAGGGACAGAGTCAAGGGATAAAATTGAATAAAGCAGGACAGGATAGGAGGGAGCAAAATATAGTTAGTCTTTCACAACAAGAGTATTGTGGAAGGGTTTTACATAATGATACATGTGTGGCCTATGTTGAATTGCTTGCCTTCTTATGGAGGGTGGGTGGGGAGGGAATAGGGGAGGGAATTTGGAACTCAAAGTTTTTAAAGCAGATGTTCACAAAAAAAATTGTTCTTGCATGCAACTGGGAAATAAGATATACAGGCAATGGGGCGTAGAAATCTATCTTGCCCTACAAGAAAGTAAGGAAAAAGGGGATGGGGGGTGTGGGGGGACAGAAGGGAGGGCTAACTGGGGAACAGGGCAATCAGAATATATGCCATCTTGGAGTGGGGGGAGGGTAGAAATGGGGAGAAAATTTGTAATTCAAAATCTTGTGGAAATCAATGCTGAAAACTAAAAATATTAAATAAATAAAATCCAGTATAATGCCAAAAAAAAATTTTAAAGGTATTGTTTTTTAATAATTTCAGCAAAATTGTAGGTTATAAAACAAAACTTCAAAAATCAAAAGTATTTCTATATAAAAATAACAAAACACAAGAAACAATAATAGAAATGGAAAACAATAAAAGAAAGGGAAATTCTATTCCAAATGATTGCAAAATGCATAAAATATCTGAGTATCAACCTTACAAAGCACACAAGGGACCTGGATAGATTCAGTTACAGAATGCTCCTCAAAGAATTAAAGAACAACCTAAATAGATGGAGGAATATTCAGTTCTTCAATAAAAATGACAACACAACTAAAGCTAATTCATCTTTTTAATGCTATACTCATCAAATTACCCAAGAGGATATTTTATAGAGCTTTATTAAGTAATAACAAAATTCATTTAGAAAAACAAAAAAATCTAGAATATCAAGGAAAATAGTGAAATGAAGTAAGGAAAGGAATAGACCTTTCAGACCTCAAACTCTATCATAAAACTTGTTGAATCTTTTCAGTCGTGTCCAACTCTTTATGTCCCCATTTGGGATTTTCTTGGCAAAGATACTGGAGTAGTTTGCCACTTCCTTCTCCAACACTTTACAAAGCAGCTGTCATCAAAAACCATCTGGTTAAAGAAAAGATAAATCAGTAGTACAGACTAGATAAGAGAAATTCAGAAACAATAGAACTCAATAGCTCAGTATTTGGTGAAGTAGAAAACATAAATTACCTGGAGAAGAATTTCTTATCTGATAAAAAAAACTGACGAGAAAACTGGAAAGCAGTCTGGCAAAAATGAGGCTTAGACTCACACCTCACACTTCACTCCAGAATGATGGATTACCTTAATATTAAAGATCATAATATAAAGAAAATTAGAAGAGAAATCGATCATGTACCTTTCAGAGCTATGGGCAAGATATACATTCTTAAGCAAACAAGAGAAATTATATAATTATACAAGATAAATAGATAATTTTGATTACTTGAAATTGAAAAGCTTCTCACACACAACATCAATGCAGGTAGGATAAGAAGGGAAGTGGCTGAATAGGAAAAAAAATCTTTGTATAAAATTTCTCTGATAAAGGTTTGGTATCTGATAGATATAAACAATTAATAAATAAAACTAGTAGCCATCACCCAATAGATATAAATGGTCAAAAGATATGAACAAATGGTTCTCAAAAGAATTACTAAGTATTCACAACTGCGTGAAAAAATGCTCTAAATGACTAATAATGAGAGAAATGAAAATCAAAACAAGTCTGAGGTTTCACCTCACACCCTGCAAATTTGCAGAAATGACCAAAAAAATGGCAATAGCTAATGTTGGAGTGGTTGAAAGAAGAGAGACACAAAGTGAGGCATTGTTGGTGATGTTATGAAATAGAATCATTTTGGAAAGTAATTTGGAATTATGCAAATAAAGTGACTAAAATTTTACTTTTGTCCCTTTGAACCAGATAGTGGACAGCCCACTACCAGTCTTATACCCCAATGAAACTATCAATAAGGGGAAAAGTCTTCATATGCTCCAAAATATTTATAGCAGCATTTTTTATGATAGCTAAGAATTGAAAATAAAATAGATGTCCATCAATCATGGAAAAGGTAAACAAATTGTGGTATGTGAATGTAATGGAATGCTACTGTGCTGTAGAAAACAATGTGTATGATGAATACAGAGAAGCATGGAAAGATCTATGTGAATTGATGCAAAGTTAAGTAAGCAGAGCCAAGAAAACAATATACACAGTAACAACAATGGAAATGGAAAAAACAACACACCAGAAAATTAAAAACAAATTTAAAAAAACTATAAAGACCAAGTTGCACTCAAATGAAGAATGATCACCCCTAACCTACCGTGCTGTGGAGATGAGAGGTTCACAGATGTTACATTGCACATATTTTCAGACTTTATATACATATATATATATACATACATATATATATATATATGTATAGGAGGGGGAAGGCAGAGCAATTGGGGTTAAGTGACTTGCCCAAGTTCACACAGCTAGTAAGTGTGTCAAGTGTCTGAGGCCGGATTTGAACTCAGGTCCTCCTGACTTCAGGGCTGGTGCTGTATTCACTGTGCCACCTAGCTGTTTCACTTTTTCAATACATTGATCAGTTATGCTGACTTTTTCCCTCTCTCTCTAAAAAAAAATTACTGTGATATGCGATGGCTGCTGGGGAGGGAAAAAGTATGGGTGAGAGATATATGGGATACTATGGTGATATAAGAAACAGAAAACATCAATAAAATTTTTTTAAAGATACTGCTTTTTGTTGTGCAAAGTTCTTTTTCCTTATGTAATTAAACCTCTGAATTTTGTCTTTAATGATTTCTACTATTCCTTTGGTTAATTAAACATATCTATGGACTTTTTAAAAGTCTTCATCCCTCCTGACTTTTCTTCAGCATTTGAGACTATTGACCATCCTCTTCATTCTTGATACTCAATGTTTCCTTGGATTTAGAGATGCCATTTTCTCCTGGTTCTCCTCTTAGCTCCATGAGCACTTCTTCTCTGTTTCCTTCGCTGACTCCTCATCTTTTTCCTGATTTCTTAAGGTGAGGTTGCCCAAGTTCCTATCTTTGGCTCTCTTCCTTTTTCTCTGCATTCCTTTACTTGGCAATTTCATTCGTTCCCACTCTTTCAACTGTCATCCAGATGACTCCCAAACCTCTTTTCTGAGCTTTAGACCTGCAGCTCCAAATGTCTACCAGACCTCTCCCCTTGGATTGTCCCATTAGTACCAGAGACTTAAAATATCTAAAACTGAAAATATGATCTTTCCTTCTGCTTTAGGATGAACAAATTAAGACTCGGTGAGGTGAATGTCAGGCCAAATCAAATCATTGGCCTTAAACATGACTACAAATCGAGCCACCATTTGGGAGAATCCTGTGTAAAAGACCTATGTAGTAGATATCATTACATGCTACACACAGTATAACTTTTGCTTACCTGTCATAGTTTTTGAAGTGCTTATTTGTCACATTTTTTTAACTTGTTAAGGACCTCCCTATAGAAGGCCCTTCTGTGGAGCTATTAGGGCATGTGCATATGTGTGTCTGTGTCTGTGTCTGCATCTGTGTTTGTGTCTGTGTGTCCAGTTGAAGGGGACTTTCTCAAAAATCCAAATGTATATGTGATCTTATAACCCTTTAGGGCCTATCATTGCAGATACAGAACATATGCTATATTTTTTTCCTTTAATGTAAGAAATTAACAATAGGAAAGGTCTGGAAGATCTAGGGAGTGATGTCCAAAAGACTGTAGAGGATTAGGGACTAGAGTTCAGGAGAGATTAGGACTGATGTTTAGATTTGGGAGTCTTCTATAAAGATAATGACAATTCTTGGAAGCTGCTGATATCACCAAGAACTCGGAGGGCTTAAAAGGAGAAGAAAAGAGGACTCAGTCTAGAGCCTTGGGAGATATCCAAAGGGTAGGAGAAGGGACAAGGATGATGATACAGTGAAGGGGACTGAGGAGTGGACAGGTTGCTGAAAGAAGAGCCAAGAAGCAGTGTCATAAGCTAAGGAAGCAGAGTTTTCAGGAGGAAAGGGTGGCCCAGAGTGTCAAAGGCTGTAGGGAGATCACAAAGGAAAAGGACTAAGAAAAAGCTATGAATTTATCAATTAAGAGATCCTTAGTTATTTTGAAAAAGACAGTTTCAGTTCAGTGATGAGGTCAAAAGCCAGGCTGCAAGGGCTTGAAAAGTGAGTGGGAGGAGTGGAAGTGGAAGTAAAGAGAGCGTAGGCAGTTTTTCCCAGGAGCTTGATTCTGAAAGAGAGGAGAAACATAGCTTCCTGTTTTAACAATTTCTTCTTTATAAACTGATACTCTAGGTCATGCCTGGCATTTCCAACATGGCAGTGGTCCTGAAGATGAAAAAGATTCAACACCCTTCTATTCTCTACCACCACCCATTCCTGTCCACATGGATGGGGAATGAGCATTTATTAAGCACCTACTATGTACCGGGTACTGTGCTAAGTACTTTAAAATTATTATCATATATGGTCCTCACAACAACCCTGGGAGGTCGGTGTTAAACTTTTTTACCCCATTTTACAGTTGAGGTGACCTGCTCAAGATCACACAGCTAGTAAGTATCCAAGGCCAGTTTGAATTCAGGTCTTCCTGACTCCAGGCCCAGCACTCTATCCATTGTATCATGTAGCTGGCTATTAAGACAGAATCCATCATATACATATATAGATAGAGGGCACAGGGTAAGTTGAATATGAATGGATGATATCTAAAAAAATAAAATTAAGGAGTGAGAAAGGAATATATTGGGAGAAGGAGAAAGGCAGAGATAGAATGGGGGTAAATTATCTCACATGAAAGTGTCAAGAAAAAGCTGTTGTAATGGAAGGGAAGAGAGAGTAGTTGAAAGAGAATGAGTGAATCTTGCTCTCATCAGATTTGGCTTAAGGAGGGAATGACATACACATTCAATGGAGTTACTGTACAGGAAAATAGTGGGGAAGGGGATAAGGCGGGGAAGATAGCAGGGAGGGCAAATTGGGGGAAGGGGTAGCAAAAGCAAACACTTTAGAAAAGGGACAGGGTCAAAGTTGAAAATTGAATAAAGGGGGACAGGGTAGGACAGAGGGAAATATAGTTAGTCTTTCACAACATGACTATTATGAAAGTGTTTTGCATAACAATACGTGTATCACCTATATTGAATTGCTTGCCTTCTCAAGGAGGGTGGGTAGTGAGGCAAGAAGGGACAGAATTTGGAACTCAAAGTTCTAAAAACAAATGTTAAAAAAATTGTTTTTACATGCAACTGGGAAATGAGATGTACAGGCAATGGGGTATAGAAATCTATCTTGCCCTACAAGAAAGTAAGGGGAAAGTGGATGAGCGGGGAAGGGGGGTGATATAAGAGAGGACAGACTAGGGAAAGGGGAAATCAGAATACATGCCACCTTGGGGTGGGGAGGGGGGTAGAGATGGGGAGAAAATTTGTAACTCAAAATCTTGTGGAAATGAATGTTAAAAACTAAAAATAAATTTAAAAAAAGAAAAAAAGACAGGATCCATCCTTCTCCCCTTCTTTAAACTGATAAGTGAGGATAGTACAAAGGCAAGAGGGAGTGAGGCAAGCAAAGACTTTGACACCTCCTCAAAAGAAGAAGGTGATCAGGTAGTGGAAGGCTTATAACTAAGAATAATGTCCTTTAAAACTGTGTATAATCCTATAGGGAGGAAAATGGATCTTTAATGTAACAGAGGACCTTTAAGCATTCTTGATGAAAAGTCCAGAGCTGAGTAGAAATTCTGAAATGCTAATACAGGAATAAGGAGAAAACTAGAAAGGTAAAGACCTTTGCCATTTGGAAGGGACTACAGGGTGATAATGTACTTACGTTCTTACAAGAGAAGGTGAAACAAGTGTCCTTCAGAACTCCTAGGTCTTGGATGATCATAAAGTAATTTAAATAGGTCAAGCAAAGGATTTTGTTCTGGTTTTGATGGTCTTAAGAGAAGAAAATGGAAAGGAAATGGAGTATACCATTATCCTGGGTTAGGACCTAGCCCTCCCTTTGTGACAGAGAAGAAGTCTGAATTATTATGGTATTAAAAGATAAATTACATTGATATTATATATATTATATATTTGTATATATGTATTATATATACATACATGTGTGTGTATTATATATAATGCAATTCTGAGTTTCTAAGCTTTTTCTGTGTCATCTGCTGGCCTTCACTTGTCATCTGTGGCTTCTGCAAAACTCCCAAGAAATTGCCATTTAATTTCTTATCCTGACCCACTATATATTGAAACTGTGACAGAGAAAGTGTCAGTATCAAGGGATAACTGTTCTGGGGGTGGGACAGAGGAGGTAGGGGAGAGAATGTCCTATTTCATATAATTGGGTACATAAGATGAAGAGTATATGAACATGAAGCAAGGAGCAGTGGGACCAATGAATCTCATTTTCGTCTGAACTGGACAGTGGAGGACTGAAAATAAACAAACATTTATACACACACACAGTTTGGTGTAAAAAAAGACTCAAGAATGAAATCCACTAAGACAGGGAGAGGGGAGGTTAAGAAGGAGGGAGCTGGAGCTATGATGACCTTGGAGGCAGGATTCCAGCCTGGATGTAGAGACAGCCAGCTCCAGCAGAAAAGCCCTGAGAAGAAGCCAAGGTGACTGGGACTTAAACCCAAGAATGGGGGGCCAGGAGCCTTGGACTTGGACTTTAGTGTGAATTGATCTAAGCGGTGAACCTAATCCCCTTCTCATTCCCACGGTGTAGAGGTGGTACAGGAGGGGATTATGGCTCAGGTGTTGGGGTAGGGGAGGATGTTTGTATTGTACGAAGAGGAAGTTTGTAAAAAAAATATTAACACTGCTATGTTGTTGTTCAGTTGTATCTGACCCCATTTAAGGTTTTCTTGACAAAGAACTGGATATTTAGATACTGGATACTTGGCAAAGATTTTCTTCTCCAGCTCATCTTACAGATAAGGAAATTGAGGCAAGCAGGGTTAGATGACTTGCCCAGGGTCATATAGCTAGTAAATGTTTGAGGTCAGAGTGGAACCCAAGTCTTCCTAATTCCAGGCCTTTCACTCTATCCACTGAACGCCCTCTAGCACCCCCAGTGTGAGGACTTGTCAAGCTCTTCTCAGGGCTGCTCATCCACTTTTGGTGTCCACCTTCACCCAGCTCTCACCTGTGGCTCCACCCTGTCTTGGCAGATGGGCTAAACCAGGTGGAGGTAACCAACGGACCTCAAATATGTTAGTTAGCAGGGTGTGTACCCCAAGCATGTGAAGACTGAACCCCAGCAAAATGGGTAGATAAGAACAATTTGTTCCAATGGCCATAAAGGAAGCAGAAGCAGGTGCTATGGAATGCTTAGAGCCTGGTCAGACATTGAAGACACCAAGGTCATCCGCTGCAACCCAGGCCATCACCAGTCATCTTGGCTTTTGTCCTGCCACTGAACTTTAATGGCACTGGGAGAAAGAGTGAGGCCAACAACTTTGTGCAACTCTGCCTCACTTAAATCCAACTCGTGAATGAGGCAAGACATCACCCCATGATTTCATTGGTCCTCTTCAAAAACTAACAGTGAACAAAAATATTAAATAAAATTATAACAAAGAGAGATGACAGCATAGTATGAATATGGTTAATGTATGCATCTCTCTATATATGTTTATATAGATATATTTACAAATATGCACACACATATGACTAGTATATATACATCATATACACATATGCTATTCTGGTATACTATCTATATTAGTAGAATACTGTATATACTACATACTAATACACACTATATAATTCTATATATGTACATATAGTAACAGTAGTTTCAGAGAGACTTGTAAAGAAGTGAGCAGAACACAGAGAACAGTTTATACAAAAACCACAGTACTGCAAAGAAACACAATTTTGAAAGACTTAAGGACTTTGATCAGTAGAATGACCATCCATGATTCCAGAAAACGGATCATGAAGCTTGCTACCTACATCCTGGCAAGAAAGATGATGAACTCGAGGCCCAGAATAACACATATATTTTTCAATATGGTCAATGTGGGAATTATGTTTATAATATACTATGTTTATCTGTTCTAAGGGTTTTGGCTTTGTTTTTTGTTTTGTTTGTTTGTCTGTTTTTCAGCTGGGGTAGGCAGTTGAGGGAGAGGAGAAAGGTTAGATATTGGGTTGTCAAAAGAAAAGGAAGAAAAGAGGACAATTTAACCTTTTTTTAATGCACAGAAGAGAACAGAATGAAAGCCAGAAAGAAACACAGGCAAGCAGGACAGTTTTGAAATGTATGTGTTGAACTTATTATGTGTCTTAAAAGAAAAAATACACATAATAGAGATTCAAAGTTTCATGTGTTTCAATTCATTTCAATTCAACTCGTAGTTGCAATCCTCTTTTTCCGTTCTACTTTTATATATAAATGCTCGTTTTATTTGTTAAGTTTAAATTTTTAAAACATCTTTCTAAATTTAAAGCCCTTCACAACTTGGCAGTTTATTTCATTTTAGCTTTCTTCATGTATTTTCCATTCTAGTCAAATTGACCTGATTACTGGCTCCTTACACAGGATATTTCTTCTATCACCTCAGGGCCTTTGTAGAAGAATATGGACTCTGTCCTCACTTCCGGCTCACAAAATCCTTAGCTTCCATCAAAGTACTGCTTAGGAGCTAACTCTTACAGAAACCTTTTCTGATACCCTTAAGTTATTATCACTCTCTCTCCATCCTGAAATTACTTTGTACTAATGTAATTAGGAGGAATTTCCCAATACAGATTCATTGGATATAGTCAGTTTGGGGACATAATCACAGATTTGGGGCTATTACTATATTTGCTAGGTTTTGACACTCTTTTTGGAGTATTTTTCTCTTATAGGCAACATTATTAGCTAGACAGAAAATTTGACCTCACACCTTCAGAGCTTTAAATAACTAAGCCCTGTAGGTAGTTGGGAAATCATGCAGTTTGAGAGCTTAAGGGAGTTAAAGTTGGAGCCAGAAGTTTGGGGAGAAACCAGGTCTTCACTTCTTAGAGGAAAGAGAGGATTTTCTCTCCTCTTTCCACCACCCCTAGTCATCTAGAAGCAGAGATCCTCACCCAGCAGATATTCCATCCAGGAAAAACAGAATCGGTTCAAAAGAGTTTAAGGCACAGTTGAGGGAGAGAAGATATGCATTCCAGACAAATCTACATAGAGCATAATACTTGGAAACACAAAAGAAATTTGGCTATGGACTTAAGAGAGAGCTAGCCCTGGCAATCAAAAGTTGAACTTTGTGAAAACCCCAATAGGAGAAAAAAAAAAACTTCAAGACTCAGCAGGGCCCATACAAGCAGTGAGCAGATTTGACCACATATGTTCTCTATTTGTATTTGTGGAAGAGTTAACAATGTTTTATGCAGAAAATGTTTTGTAGCTATTGTTTTTATAATGCCATCCTATTACATGCTTACTAAGAACTAATTGTTCTAATGTCCAATTGTTCATAAAAGGACGCCAGTGGAGGCTCATAAGCTTTAGTAGGAGAAGATATGGGTGCCCACAGAGTATTCCTTAAATCTTGGGCAGATGTCTCCCTCCGAGGAACAATGCTGCCAGTGAGAATACATGTTGGGCAATGGGGTACACTACTTTCTTTATATTTTATATTTACTTTTCTTTTTACAGGTCTAGCATGGTAAAGTGGAAAGAATATTGGATTCAGAATTATAGGACTGGGATTAGAATCCCATCTCTTCACATTCCTAGGATCTAGTAGAATGTCTTGAATAAGTAATTCTTTTTTTTTTTCATGAGGCAATAGAGGTTAAGTGATTTGCCCAGTGTCACACAGCTAGGAAGTGTCAAGTGTCTGAGGCCTGATTTGAACTTAGGTCCTCTCAACTCCAGGGCCAGTGCTCTATCTACTGCACTACCTAGCTGCCCCCATAAGTCATTTTCAATTGAATGAAATGGAATACTTTCTACCTTCTTTCCTCTTTGCTTCTGTATCTCTTAAAACCAGAGACCTAATATTTCCATTTGCCCAGGAGAACTACATACTTGGTCTCAATCACTCCCTTCATGATCGGTTTTCCTGTATCTGCACACAAACAACCCTCCATTTTGTTCTCCCCAACTTTGCTAGATTGGACTTTCCTTCCTCTTTTTCTCCACCTCCCCCAACATACCTCATGTACAGTTTATCCAGGCATAAAATGCAATGGGTCTAACCTCTGTATTCTGTAATGATGTATTTGAGTTTTAGTCACTCAAGGCATAAGAGTCACCCAGTTTAGTTGAATTTCAACCAATCTAACTCAAATCTATGAAATTCTCACTTATGAGACTCTTTGTTTTTCTCATCATCTCAGTTAAGCAGTAAAAATCCCAAGAGTAAAGATTTTTTGACCTCTTCCCTTATCATGGAAAGCAAAGATACTGACTTCTGTCCAGTTCTAAAGATGACTGAAAAGATAATAGCCAAGCCAATCTGAATTAATACCCTCCTTTAGCATTATCTGTCAGTATCTTCCCCAAACCTTCTATAGATGTTTTTTTTCATTGTTAAATACATCAGCAGATCTTGCCCAGTTTTTCCTAAAGGATTTTGGAATCCTTTTTCTAGAAGGATTTTCAATCCTGAGCTTGTCAAGCCCTCCTTTCAGTCATAGGGTATTAGGACCAACTAAGAGCTTGAAGAAACCTTAAAGACCATCTACTAAAACTTTGGCTTTTTAAAGATAAAGACAGTGACACCCTAAAATATTAAGTGACTTGCCTAACGTGACACAGGTTGTATGATCAATTAAACAATAGACATTTATTAAGTACCTACTATGCACCAGGCACTACTGGAGATACAAAAAGAGGCAAAAGACAGTCCCTGCCCTCAAGGAGCTTCCAATCTAATGGGGAGAGATAACAAACAAATATATACAAACAAGCTATATACAGAAAAAAAATTAAATAATGAACAGAGAGAAGGCTCTAGAATTAAGAAACAGGGCTGACATTTGAGCCCCACATCCCTGACTCATAATCCAGTGTTCTTTCCATTGCATGCTGTCTCACAGTAATATAGAAAAAGCAAAGCCAGCATATGAAGCAGTCTGATTAAAGGTGGAGGAGGAAAAACCTGCAAGGGGAAGGAAAGGGAATTTAGACAAAAGAGGAACTGGGTATTCTTTTGTTTTCGTCACTGAGATACCACAAGGGGGAACAGAATTTCATCTCTGGCTCTCCTCATGCTAAGCCTTGATATCGAAAATAAAGCAAAATTTTAAAAATGGAAACCAAAGGAAAAAAAATCTACATTTCCTGAGCTTTGAGGGGACTTGAACATTCCAGAATAAAACAGGAAACATTGAATTTTTTTTGTATTCAGGTCTATAGCAGGCCTAAGGGAAATCCTGACAGGCCATAGTAAAGGTGAGAGTTTACTTAGGCATGTTCCTCAGCTGGCTGTCCTATTCACATTCAAATCAAGGGTTAAACAGAAACTAATGTGCTATCCTTCTCCTGGATCAGTAGTGAAAAAAGGGGGGTCATGAGACCTCTACCCTCAGGAGACTGACTTATAAACAAGTAACTGAGGGGATAAGAAAAAAGGAATTGTGTATATGAGAATCTCACATTTTCCACACAACAGAAAGGGAAGGAAGGACAGAGAAGATGTTCTGTTGACAACATTACTATTCTCAGAAATGGAAGCAGAGATGGAGGGTTTCAACACTTGAGGGGGTGAAAAGAGCAACTAGAATGGAAAGTCCATCCAACAACGACATAAAAGTTAAGTTTAGGAAAGCATTGCTTGAATCTGCTTGAGTCTGGAAGTTGGTGGTCTGGTCAATTTGTCTACATTTGTACAATGCCATCCCTAAGCAGACATGCTTTGACATCTACCAGTATTTGGGGGAAAGTGAAGTCCAGAGAAAGAAGTTTTACAGCCTTCCTTTGAGAACCTGGACTTTTTCACTGAGAAACTACTGATTTACTGTCAAATTGGTATGACCTGGACAAGACCATACAGAGAAGTTCCCAATATTCCATTATTATCAACTCTAGTTTCGAGAGCTTTCCAAAAGCAAGAGCTAGCAGAATGATGATGTTCAGGATCACATAAGAGCGCCCTATTACCTTCCAATCAAAGCCAAACTTTCAGAATCATCGCTATGAATTCTTAGAGTTGGGCCAAATTCAGTTGTGGAGAGAAAGGCCTACAGCAAATGGTCCACCCAGGTTGCATGTAGTCAGACCACGAGTGGGAGGAGACTTATTTTCTCAAATTATTCAGTCCATGAGCCTGACCTCCAAGGCAGTGAGGATGGGAAAATGTCAGGGAAGGTAGCCCCAGGAGAGGGGAATAACAGCAATGAGAACTTGGGGGTGGTGGTTTGAGTCCAGGCAAAGGAGATGAGGACAGTGAGAGCTGGTAGAGTACAGTAAAACATAAGGTCAGTTTCTTGGAGAACCTCCTTAGGGAGGAAGTGAATCCCATGGATGCTGGTACCCAGGATGAAGAATGAAGACCCTGATCACCTCACCCTATATTATGGCTCCACAAACTCCTCCATCTAGCACTCAAGACCCTCCAAAATTTGACTCTATTTAATTGTATTTCCCACAACTTCTCAACATACTTTATTAGTTCTAGGCTCTAATCAGGTCCCTCTCCTCACACACCGTGGTATCTTTGCTCATTCTGCTTATATAACCTAGAGTACTTTCCTTTTCTTCTCTACTGATCCAAGTCATGAGCTCAGCTCATTCTATCTCATCTGTGAAGACTTGTTGGACAACACTAATCCACATTTCTCTCTCTTCTAACTAAGCTGCTTTTCCAATTTAGCAATTAGGTGATAAAGCTGGAAGGGACCTTAGGAATTTAATTCCTTAATTTTATGACTGTCTGGTGATGTTAGTGACTTACATAGTATCATATTATTAGTCATATCCCACCCTATACTGTTCTTTTAATTATGTCTTATAAGCAAATCTTGTTTTCCTAACAAGATTGTTTATTTCATATTTTACTTCTTTCACTCACAGCACTTACCACAATTACAGATAGCACTGCATGTTTTGATTTTTTTAAAAAGTGAAAAATTTCCATCAGAATCACCAAACATTATTTCACAATCGCTGGACACTTCACTCCAGCAAGATACATTATTAACATTCCTTAGCTAGTATCCTCTTAGCATAGTAGGTCATTTATTTATAGTTACCAGAATTTGAGTCACCAAAATAAGTTGAAATTTTTAAAATACCTCTTTTTTCATTTTCAATAAGTCACAGCATATAGCTGCTTTGAAACAACAGCTTAATGAGCTTTTACAATTATAATACTAGATCCTAAATCTGATTCAAATTATCCATAATAAATGTGTTGAGTCTGAAAACAGAGTCAGCTATGTCATCCCAGCTGTGTGTTTCTTTTCTTCATAAGTTATATAGAATCATAGCATCTCAGCATTGGAAGGGACCTGAAATACCATCTAGGCTAATGTACATCTGAACAAGAATTCCTCTATAATACACCTGGCAAATGGTGATCCAATCTTTGCTTGAAGAGAAGGAGGAGGAGGAGGAGGAGGAGGAGGAGGAGGAGGAGGAGACGGAGGAGGAGGAGGAGGAGAAGAAGAAGAAGAAGAAGAAGAAGAAGAAGAAGAAGAAGAAGAAGAAGAAGAAGAAGAAGAAGAAGAAGAAGAAGAAGAAAGAGAGAAAGAAAGAAAAGAAGGAAAGAAAGAAAGAAAGAAAGAAAGAAAGAAAGAAAGAAAGAAAGAAAGAAAGAAAAAGAAAGAAAGAAAGAAATAAAGAAAGAAATGAAAGAAAGAAAGAAAAAAAGAGAGACATATAAACAAAGAAAGAAACAAAGAAAGAAAGAAAGAAAAACTGCTAAGCCTAAATCTGCCTGTCTGCTATAGTTAGGACACTGTAGAGCAGGCAGAACAAGTCGAATCCTTCTTCATGATAACTTTCCCATCCTTGAAGACAGTTATCATGTCATGTCATGCCTACATAGAGTAGAGGAAAGAGGGCTGAATTTGGAAACAGAGGACCAAGATTCAAATCTTGCCTCTGTTGATGTGCCACTTGTATGACCTTGGGTTTCAGTTTCCTCATCTAGAAAATGAGGAAAATAAATGATGTCTGAGATCCCTTCTAGTTCTAAATTTATGTTCCTATGCTTCCCCCACCCCAGTCCCCCCAGAGTCTTCCCTTCTCAGTTCCTTCAACTAGTCCATATGTAGTATGACCTAAAAGCCTTTCACCATCTAGGTTATCCATTCTCCTCTGGCTATTCTTCAGTTTATCAACGTCATGTCTAAAATGTGGTCTCCAGAATTGAATGCAATACATCAGATGTGACCAGAGAACACAGTACAATGTACTGGCTGCCTAAGTAAAAACTTCCTTTCTCTGCTATCAGTCTCTGCTCTGTCCACCCTAGGTGCTGAAAACCCCACAAACAGTTATTCTTTGGTCCTTTCCACCTGTACTTCTAAGATCTCATGCAGTAGTGACAGAGGGTGTTCAGGAAGACCAGTACCTCTGCTGTGAGGGCTTGCCAAGGTCTTTTCAGGGCTGCTCTTCCACCTTTGGTGTCGATTTTCACCCAACTCTCCCCTGTGGCTCTAAGAAGCTGTAGCCACACCCTGGTAGACGGGCTAAATCAGGTTGAGGGTAACTGAAACAGGCCTCAAACCTTCAGTGAGTAAGAAGGATGTCTATCCCAAGCATGTAAAGACTTTCCCCTTCAGAATGGGCAGATGAGGACAATTTGTTCCAACAGCCATGAAGGCTGTGGAAGCAGGCACTGTGGAAGGCTTAGAGCTTGGTCAGACACAAAAGAAGCCAGGGTTTTCCTCTGCATCCTGGACCATCGTCAGTTGCCTTGATTTTTTGGCTTGTCACTGGACTTGGATGACTCAGGAAGAGAGAGTGAATTGCTGACTTTGTACAACTCTGCCTAATAAATCCAATTCACATGTGAGTCAAGACATCAACCTCGATGTCATTGGTCCTCTTCAACAATGAAGGATGAGAGAGGATTCTGGAAGATGGCAGAGTAGGTCAGAAAATTCCAAGCTCTCAGGATTTTCCACCAAAAAAGAAATAAAATAGCTCCTTAGGGCAAACAAAGTGCAGATAAAAATAAATAAAAATAACAGCACAAAAGGGGTCTTCCTGGGACAATTTGAGAAGATCTGAAGAAAAATCCCAGAATGAAGTTTGGTCCCTGTGAAGAGTAAATACCTCCAGGCTAGGGCCTGCTTTAATAACAAGCAGCAAGCCCTGGGGTTGGTTGCTTTGAGAGGCTGCATGCGCCCCAGCTACAGGAACTTTACCCCTGGGATAGTGAGGGGAGTTGGGTGTCTGATCTCTGGAAGATCGGGGGAATCTCTGCTGACAAGGAACGCCAGACCCAGCTGTGCTGTGGCGGGGATGAGAAGGAACCAGCACGCACCCAGAGAGTGCAGAAGCAGTGTGGCAGAAAGCCCCTGGCTGTGGGCACTCACAGGAAGCTGGAGGTTTGGCTTTGGTTCCAGGCTAGAGGGGAGAACTGAAGATCTGGGGCAAGAGGCACCACACTCTATACCCCAGGGCTAGAGGTGATTACAAAAATTAAGCTATTACCACAAAAAATGCACAGGCAAAGGAGAAAGAATCCAACCATAGAAAGCTATTATGAGACTAGAAGACACTGGAGTTCATCTTCAGAGGAGGATATTGAAACAAAGGAAACCTCTTCTACCCCAAAGAGTAATATCAAATGGTCACCTGCCCAAAAAGAATTCATAGAAGATCTTTGAAAAGACTTTAAAAATCAAATGACAGAGATGGAAGGAAAAAAAAGAATAATTCAAGAAAAACAAGAAGATTATGAAAGGAAATTCAACCAATTAGAAAAGGAGATCCAAAATCTTAAGGAAGAAAATGACACCTTGAAAATTAGGATTGGGCAAGGCGAAGCCAGAAAAATTATAAGAGATCAAAAAATAATTAAACAAAATATGAATAATGAAAAAACAGAAGAGAAAGTGAAATGTCTTATAAGAAAAACAACAGATCTGGAGAATAGATAAAGAAGGGAAAGTGTAAAAATAATCATACTAACTGAAAACTATGATCAAAAAAAAAGAATCTTGATACAATAATACAAGAAATAATTAAAGAAAGTCATCCTGAAGCATTAGAACAAGGAGGGCAAGTAGAAATAGGAAAAAAACCATCAATCACCACTTAAAAAAGATCCTATGGAAAACTCATGGGAATATTATAGTCAAATCCTGAAACTCCCAGCTCAAGGAAAAAAATATTAAAAGCAACAAAAATAAAACAATTTAAATATAATAATGCTACGATTAGAATCCCACAAGACCTAGCAGTGGAAACATTAAAGGACCACAGGTCTTGGAACACTATATATCAAAAAGCAAAAGAACTGGGGTTCGAGCCAAAAATATCATACCCAGCAAAGTTAAACATAAGGCTGAATGAAAAAAAAATGGACACTTGACCAACTGTCAGACTTTTAAGACTTTGTTAAAAAAGACTGAACTTAATGGAAGACAACATACAAGAGCCAAAAGAAACATAAGGTACATGCCAAAGACTGATTACAAGGGATTCAATAAAGACAGACCATTTACTTTTTATATATGTAAAATGTAATGTATGTCTAAGATACTTATCAGTGATTGGGTAGCTCATAAGAAAGACTGGGGTAAACCTGAGAGTGATATGAATTTAAAAAGTAAAACTATTTAGGAATAGCTAAAAAGAGTAATTATTTTATACAAATGAAGTGCAAGAGGAGGAATCAATACAGTGGAATTGGATGGGGGAGAAGGGTTGGAGGGGGAGTAGTTCTGTGGACTATTGTAACCTACTTTCATCAGGAGTGGCTTTAAGAGGGAACAATACACATATATTTAGAAGAGTATAAAAGTCTTCTAAATTCAGAAGAAATAAAATGGTAAGGGAATGAGGAGTGGGGAGAGAACAAGAGAGAGATCTTTAGAGGGAAGGGTGGGGGAATAGATAAAAGAGGGGTATAGAACGGTTTTTAGATAAATGGGAGGGATCTCTAGGGGGAGCAGGAGGGAATAGGTTATGGGGGCTACAGAAGGGTGTTAGATTTATGGGAATGGGAGGATAGAGAAGGGATCCTTGGAGGGGGTTACACAAGTAATAGAAGGGCAGGTAGAAGTAAAGTAGAGGAGGCAGGAGGAATAGGAAACAAGAGACATGTACGAACATAAAAACAAAGATCAGTAGTAGAATGTGTTTGGGAAAGTATATGTTTATATATGTATGTGTGTATGTGTGTGTGTGTGTGTGTGTGTGTGTGTGTGTGTGTGTATGTAGCTATTGAGAAATAGATCCACACTTAATTGTTGCCTGGGGGCAGGGAGAACAAAGTAAAAAAGTGCACACCAAAGAAGAAAAGAAAACTCACAAGCAAGCAAAGAAAAGATGGATAGCTCTCAACACAAGGTGTAGTATTTATCATACAGGCTTTCTTGAAATGAAAATTTATTGCTACATATTTTGAATCCTCTCATGTTCCGCTATGTACAGGACATGCATGTTTTTCCTTTCTTACTTTGTATTTAAATTCTAATATTTAAGTTTATGGTATGTTTTTGTTTCTTTTCTCTCTTTGTATCTGTGTTCTGGTATTTGAGTCTAAATTTTTTTAAATGGATAAACAAATATAGAAGATGTAACATGTCTTTCTTGGATCTCAAGTCACAATTGTATTTCAGCCACTTTGTTAAACATATTTACAAAAGACAAGTCTATATCCTATTCAGTAGCTAGGCTACTTTGAGCTGGATAAGTAATTTTTACATTTTGGCTAAGTTATGGATGAATTCGAAATTCCCTAAGGTATCTGCAGGAATATGGACACTGGGGATCTAGCACATCTGTACCTGATGAGAATCTCTTGTTTATCAGCATTGATTGGAACCACCAACTCTTGCCCTCGTCCTAGGAGACTTCAACATAAATACTGAAACTCCCAGTTCTGCAACTTATTCATTTCCCATGACTTACAGCTCCTCTCTAACTCAACCACACAGGAAGATAGTGATATCCTTGATCTTGGCATTACCAATATATGAACTATCTCCATATTCATCAGCTCCAAAATTCCCTTATTGGATCACAATCTTTTCAATTTCCATCTTTCCCTCAGCCTTCTAATACCAAACCTTGCTCTTCCTCTACACCCTCATCCATACTCTCCAATCTCTCAACCCTTCGGTTGTTTCCCAGGCTATCACTCCTACATTAGCCCATGCTCCACTTAATGGCTATAATTTTGGCCCTCCTGGCTCAGAGTGAATGACAATGGTAACTGTTTCTCTTTTGACTAGTGTATTGGTAATTAAGGTGGGACTTTTTACTGCTTTAGAATGCTAAATTAATTAAGTGCCTTTGATTAAGTCTTACTGGATGCAAAGCTCCAGGCACACATCCTTTGGCTAAGTATGTATAAAGCCCCAGGCTCACACCCTTTTGCTGATTAGGTATGAATCCTTCGGGCTGTGAACAGGATATAAAAACTCAAAGGTTAGCATTTTGTCTGGGGCTCACTCATGGAGGAGTGTCGATGTGGAGACTCTGGGCAGCCTTGTTAAGAGCCACAGCCGTCTCCCCAGCACCGCCCCCTGGCTTTGAAGAAACCCAGCTGTTTTGTTTGGGGGCTCTGGCTCACTGGAAGAGTGGTGGGTGACTCTGGGCAAGCCATAACTGTCCCCTGGCTTTGCTAACCTAGATGTTGGTTTGTATTTGGTCTGTTTATAATGTATGTTTGTAATTTGTTTGTATTTGCTCTTAAGTTCAGGTTGTTGGCTTTTCCTCCTGAACTAAGTAAATGATATTTGTATGTTGGATTAAACTGAGATTGTTAACCCCTTGAAGTTACTTTCCTTAGTAAAGCAGATCAAAGAATCTGTGCTGGCAGCTCTTGTTGCTGGTCTTCTTGGGTCTTACACCTGCTGCTAGTAGATTGTTGTTACAACTAGCAACCCTGAGGGTCTTCCCCTCCCAGTTTGATTTTTTTTCCTCTTTTTTTTCATTAAAGGGGCCATCCCTTGACTCACTTCTTTTTTTGCAGGGGGGAAGGCAGGACAATTGGGGTTAAGTGACTTGCTCAAGGTCACACAGCTAGTAAGTGTGTCAAGTGTTTGAGGCTGGATTTAAACTCCGGTCCTCCTGACTTTAGAGCTGGTGCTCTACTCACTGGGCCACCTAGCCACCCCTGACTCACTTCTTAAAGAGGCCTATTCACTGAATGGGTAGTCAAAGCGAGAACCTGAAAAGGCTTTAGTCTGAAAGGGCCACAGTCTCCCATTGCATCCTGGGCCATCTCCAGTCATCCTGATGAATATCAGGTCACTGGACCCAGATGACTCTGGAAGAGAAAGTGAGGCTGCTGACCTTGCACAGCCCTCCCTCACTCAAATCAAAGTCAACTGCAAGTCATGTCATCATTTCCCGCATGTCATGGTCCTCTTTGAAAATGAAGGACAAACACAGCAATGTGTATCTCAAACTGGATGTCCCATAGACATCTTAAACTCAATATCTCCAAAACTGAATTCATTCTCTTTTCCCCAAGACCTTCCCTTCTTACCCTCTTCTCTCTAATTCCCAAGGGCATCATCTTCCCAGTCATCAAGGTTCACATCCTATATGTCTAGCTTAACTTCTCACTCTCTCATGACCCCATATTCAGCTGGCAAGTCCTATTGATTCTACTTTTGCAGCTTCTCTTGTGTAAGCTCCTTTCTCTCCTCTGATGCTGAGACCACTCTGGTGCAAGCTCCATCACTTCATGCCTGGACTATTGCAATAGCCTGCTGATTGTCCTCCCTGCCTTAAGTTTCTCCCTACTCCAGTCCATTTTCCACTCAGCTGTCAAACTGATTTTAATAAAACACAGGTCTGGCCATGTCATTCCTCCATTCAATAATTCTCATGGTTCCCTGTCACTCCTAGATCAAATATACATGTACTCTGTGAATCAGGGATACAACCCTCATATCTGTTCCTTCCAAAGGAAGGAAAGAAGGAAGGAAGGAAGGAAGGAAGGAAGGAAGGAAGGAAGGAAGGAAGGAAGGAAGGAAGGAAGGAAGGAACCATTTACTATGTGCCAGGCACTGGACTAAGCACTGAGTATACAAATATGGGCAAGCAAAAGAATCCCTTCCCTCAAGGAACCTACATTCTAACAAGGGAAGACAATATGTATACGAAAACTAGAGTTGGAAGGGGAACTGAGAGGTTGGTCTAGAACAAGCACAGTAGTGTGGTTTGGAGGTGGCAGGGCTTGGTGGTCTGGTCAGGACAAGCTAAAGTAAAAGCTTACCTCTAAAGGTCCAGATCCCATATGAAAGTATTTTATTAAAAAAAACACAAACTTAACAATTACAACTCACAATGTGAATATATTCAATTCCTTGAAGAAAAAGAAAGAAAGAAAATGGATGATGGATAAAAACGACAATGACAACTTACGACATATAATAAACACATGCAAAGCATATAGACACATAAAAATGAAAATGTAGATGAACAAAATCTGCTATGTATTCTTAAAACAATTCTCAAAAAGTAGGAATTGCAATTATGATCCTAGATAATGCAACAATAAAAATTGATAATGTCAAGATAGTATGCTTAAAGAAGATGCCATAGTAATGAAAATGAGACAGAGACAGAGAGAGATAGAGAGAGATTGTACTGGTAATGCGCTATAAGATTTAAGAACTAGAGGGGCAGCTAGGTGGCACAGTGAGTAGAGCACCAGCCCTGGAGTCAGGAGGATCTGAATTCAAATCCCACCTCAGACACTTGACACACTTACTAGCTGCGTGACCTTGGGCAAGTCACTTAACCCCAATTGCCTTGCCTTCTCCACTCCAAAAAAAAAAAAAAAGATTTAAGAACTAGAGATATAAGCAAAGCAAGGAAAGTAGGCCCTGCCATAAAGAGGTTTATATTATAATGGGTAAGAAAACACATATTAGGGAAGTTGGTAAGGGAGGATTACTGGAATATCTGAGGCTATGCAGCTGGACATTGAACAAGATAAGATCAGAATTGGCCTATTAAAGCTCATTGTGCTTCAAAAGACAAAGTCCATCTTTTCTGTGGAAAGAGAGTAGAGGTGATGGACCCAGTGGAAACAGGATGGCTGGAAATGTCCAGGAAGATTCAATATATGTGCTCCAAATGACATAGTAATTAAGTTCCTCCAGTATATTTATTTAAACTCAACAGTTAACATAAAACCTTCCTTTAAATGCCATTTGTTTTGATAGTAACTAAAATTATACTTCCCTTTGCATGCATAATTAATGTGTATTAATCTAAATCTTCAGTTTAACTGTGAAAACATAAAATGTTTCCTTTTCTCCCCTCTCCCTCCACTTTTGTAATTGCATGGGTGATATCTGGCTTATGGCACCATAAGATGATTAAGTGTAGACTTGCTAATTCTTGGTCTGTAGCTTTTCTGTAATTTTGCTTCTTTTTTCCCCTCTAAAATATTGTTGAAAGAATAAATCAATTAAAAGTAAATATTTTCTCAAGATACAAGTTAAAGTTTTGGAGTATAGCTTTTCTTTGCATAATATTTCAGAAGAATCTGATAGTATTTAGAGAAAAAAAATGGATGTTGGCTTGCTTTGTTAAGCACAAGTAACACCTTACACACTCTGCACAGTTCTCACTGTCAAAATCCATCAAAGGCAGCAAAATCCCAAGATGAGGGAGAGAGTTCTACAGCAAGAGGATTTCTTTTGGATGGAACCAGTAAAATGAATTTCAGTTTATCTTCTTGCATTCATCCGAAAGGATCCGTTCAAATTAAAGCAAAACTCAAAACATACATTTAAAAGACAGGAAAAATTGCTTCTGATGGGTTCTTTAGTTCTGATGGGATTTTAGAAAAATCTACCTTACTTTGTCATCTAAAATTCACAGAAATCCAAAAGATAACTGAGTTTGACTGACTTGAGCTTCATGTGTCTCATTAATAAAATATACCCTGTGTTTTGGCTTGCCAAAATGATTTTGACACCAAGTTCAGAGGGGAAAAAACACCATTTACCCTGCCTTTCAAGACATTCCTTTGTGGCAGCAAAGGACAAAATCAAAATGATTTTGAAAAAGGAAAGTAATACTAATGCCTTACTTTGTATTAATTTGAATTTTGTATTAATCTGAAAAGAAATACTGTCTTTGAAAATATGAAAACCTATTTAATTCAATTAAAATCCACCGGTCATCATGCCAAAAGGCTACTAATAATCACTCCATGTATTTCTTCTGGATACCCTTTTCACATAATTAATATAGACTAAATACCATAAACAACTCAGCAATAGAATGAATCATCCTCCTTGTGAAAAACAAAATTGTAATACTCAGATTATAAACGTATCTTTTGAATTGCCAAGTTTTTGGATTCATGCAGTTCTGTTGTTAAAAGTTTTCAAAGATCAATAGACTGCTGTTCTCTTGAATATCTTCTGTAGCCTTCCTCCCCTACTCTTGTTTAATAGGCTCCCTGTGTCTGTGGAAAGACAGGCATAGTAATGCTGCTGGTGGGTGAGTGGTGAATTGGTGCATTCATTCTGGAAAACAAAATTAGAATTATTAACTGTTAAAAGATATGTATTAGATGTTTATTAGAAGCAACTAAATGATGCAGTGGATAGGTGTTGTTGTTTGTCCTTCATTCTCAAACACAATCATTACATCAGGAGGATGATGCTATGACTTGCAAGTGAATTGGTTTTAGGTGAGAGAGTACTGTGCCAAGCCATCAGCTTCACTTTCTCCTCCAGAGCCATATGGGGCCAGCGGCAAGACATAGATCAAGACAACTGGAGATGGCCCAGGATGCAGCGGGAGACTTTGACCTTTTTAAGCTAAGGTCTTTAACAGGATAGAGTGTCAGGCTTAGAGTAGGACATGACTGAAACAACTGAGCAAGATGTTTATTACATGCCAACCACTGTGCTAAGCTCTGGAGATACATATACAAAAGCAAAGATATTTCCTGCTGTCAAGGGGCTCACATTCCAATGGAAGAGAAATGCATATGAATGAATGGTAATGGCCAGGGAAGGGTATTTTAGTTTGCAAAGTTACAGGGATAACCAGAGCCATAGAGCAGTAGGTTTACGTTCCCCATACAGGAATAATGGCAGAGTTGGTTGGATCATAGTTCATAGTTTTAGAATCTGGATGGGGAGGATAGCAAGGACATGGCAGTCAAGTGTTTTGAAAGGTGGTTGTGGCAGGTAGGTGAGGAGGGTGTGGGATGAGGAGGGGAGGGGAGGAAGTAGGTAGCTGGCAAAGAGGGAATTAAATGAATTACAGCTGGATATTCCCTGAAGGGGTGTTCTGTGAGAGGCAGTTATCCATAAGGAGAGGGAAGCTCCATGACAAAAGTTCTTTCAGGGTTGTGTCTCTGATACGCATGGAGAAGCAGAAGGAAAGGTAGTCGATACAACACAGCATTAATAGCCAGTACTTTCTGTGGTAGCAAAGAATCAGAAACAAAGGAGATATCCATAGACTGGGGAATGGCTTAACAAATTTTAGTACACAATAACAACTAATAACTAGCGTCTCATTTGATCTTCAAAACAACCCTGCAAGGTAGGTGATTTCATTTTCTCTGTTTTACAGATGAGGAAACTGAAACAGGTTGAAAGTCAAGTGGTTTACCCAGTCATATAACTAGAAAGTGTGTGAGGCTGGATTTGAAATCAGGTCTTCCTGATCCTAGGTTTAGAGCTCTATCCATCGAACCATCTAACTGCCTTATGAACATAAGGAAATATCATCATGCTGTAAGAAACAGTGGGCATGATTAAGGCAGAGAAACATGGAAAGTTTTGTATGTACTGATGCAAAGTGAAGTAGGGAAAACCTACCCCCTGTTGCTTTGTAAAGGTCAAAATAACTGTCTCCCTTGGAGAGAGATAGCCATATTCCAGAGCTCACTATCTCCACCCCCACCCCCCACTGGCCTGTAAGGGCAAGCAAAGCGGAACTTTTTACTGTTTTTTCTTTTGGAGTGCTTCTCAGCACTAAGGCAATCAAGTGCCTTTGATTGAGTCTTGCCTTTGTTTGTAGGAAGGCCAACACCCTTTTTCTAATTAGGTCACAAGAGGTACGGAAACCCTTGAGAGATATGGATCTCTCTGACCCTGAAGAAGTATATATATATGTATATGTATACTCTGAGGTTAGCATTTTGTTTGGGGCTCACTCACTGGAAGAGTATTCATGTGATTTGACCAGAGGAGACTCTGGGTACCCATTAAGGAGCCCCCCAGCTTTGAAAACCCAGATGTTGGTGCTTCTCTCTCTGGTAACTATGTATGTATTGCTATGGACAGATAGAAGCCTGTCTGCCGATTTATGTTATTTTGCTCTGTTTATATAGTTTCTGTTTGTGTTTTCTCTGAAGTTCAGGGTGCTGACTTTTCCCCCTGAACTAAATGAATGATATATGTATGTCTAATTAAAGTGAGATTGTTAACCCCTTTAAGTTGCTTTCCTTCAGAAAAGCAGATCAAAGAACCTGTGCTAGCAGCGTTCCTGTGTGCTGGTGTTATTGGCCTTACACAGCCACAGTAGCTACAAGCAGCATTGTTGCTACAGGACCACAAGCTACATCTAAACATTTAAACTAATAGTGTCAAACCAGGGCCACTAAACCATATACAAGTCTCCCTACAGGCCACATGCTAACTTAGAAACCCACATATGTTTATGTATTTCTTTTTTATTAATACATCAACACATTAAAATCAAGTAGGAACTACATTTTAATCTGGTTTGGGCCACACTCCAGAATTTTGTGGGCCATAGGCAGCCTGTAGATTGTATGTCTGACAGCTTTGAAAAACAACCCACACAGACATACATATCTTAATTGGTCACACGTATCTTGAAAATGGAAATAGCATTAACAATCCATGTTTCTCCACCGTATCTTAAGGATCAAGGTGGTGTATGAAGTATTCAAGGAGGACTAGCACCTCTGGGGAGTCTTTTTTAGGGCTGCTCACCCCCTTTTAGTGTCCACCTGTCACCCAGCTCTCACCTGCAGCTCCAAGAAGCTACAGCATGTGCAGCAGCCACAGGACGTAAAATCATCTCGGCAGACGAGATAAAGTTGAGGGTAGCTCCCAGACCTGAACCTGTCAGTGAGTTAGGGAGATGCCTATCCCAAGCATGTGAAGACTGTCCCTTGAGGAATGGGAAGATGAGAACAATTTATTACAATGGCCACGAAGGTAACTGAAGTGGGCACGATGGAGCCCTTGGAGCTTGGTCAGACATCTAAGACACCAAGGTCATCCACTGCATCCTAGGCCATCACCAGTAGTCTTGACTTTTGTCTTGCCACTGGACCTCAATGACTAGAAGACAGAGTGAGGCTGAGGACTTTGTGTAACTTTGCCACACTTAAATCCAAGTTACATGCAAGTCAAGACGTCACCCAGTGATGTCACTGGTACTCTTCCAAAATGAAGGATGGAAGACAAACAACAACAAGGATCAAAAGCCTTTCCATAAGACTTGCAAATGAAACTTCCTACATGTATTGTCTCTCCCCATTCCCCATTAGAATGCGAGTTCCTTGAAAGTAGGAAATGTCTTCCTTTTCTATTTGTATTTAGAGCATTTAGCACATGCTTCGCACATGGTAAGCATTTAAATAAATGCTTTTTCATTCATTCTATTCATTTATCAGAGAAAATTGTTTCAAATATTTTACTAATTAATTGTTTCCCTTCTAATTCTAATTGCATTAGTTTCATTTGTGCAGATACTATTTTTCATAATCAAAATTGTCCATTTTCTCTCCTACGAGACTCTCTATGGTTTGTTTGACCTCTCCTCTCCATAGTTGTGAAACATATTTCCTTCCCAGTTCTTCTAATTTGTTTATGAGATGATCATTTACATTTAGGTCATGTATTCATTTGTAGCTTATTATGAAACATGGTGTGACATTCATCTGAGCCTAATTTCTCCCAGAAATTAAACGGAAAGAAGACATTCATTGATCGAAATTTTATTTTAAGTTTAAAACAAAGAAAACAAGAAAAGGAATATGATCGGCACTAGAAATTTATCACTGAGGAGATCTTATCCAGTTCTCTGCCGTTCCTTTCTTCACTTGGTCCAGATACTGATAGCTTTCTCCCTCTCCTTTTGATTCCTGCCTTCATGATTAAAGTTTGTTTTGCTGTAGTACTGGGGAATTGTAACAGATAATAATGAAGTTCATGACATTCCCACATTGCCCACTTTGTCTCCATACCCGTTTATGGCTTACTGTACAGAGTACTAGACCTGGAGTCAGGAGTTAGCCTCAAACACTTACTAGCTGTGTGACCCTGAGCGAATCACTTTACATCTGTCCGTCTCCGTTTCATCATTATAGCACCTACCTCCCAGAGTTGTGATGAGTATCAAATGAGATAATATTTGTAAAGCACTTCTCACAGTCGTTTTGTTGTTCAGTCATTTGTCAGTCACGTCTGGCAAAGACACTGGAGCGGTTTGCCATTTCCTTCTCCAGGTCATTTTACAGATGAGGAAATGAGGCAAGTCGGGTTAAGTAACTTGCCCAGGGTCACGCAGCTGGTAAGCATCTGAGGCCGAATTTGAGCTCAGGTCTTCCTGACTCCAGGCCTAACACTCTATCCGCTGCACCACCTAGCTGCCCCATAGTAAAAGCATAGTAGATACTTAATAAATGCTTCTTTCCTTCCTTCTTTCTTACTAATGATAGTACTTTTTTTGTAACTTGGAGGCTCCAGATTTTCACTATGACCTTTCTGGCTGTTTTCAGTCTCAAGAGACGATCGGTAGATTCTTTCTATTTTCATTTTTCCCTCTGGATCGAATAAATCTGAGTATTTTCTTTCAGGTTTGTTTGTTGTTGTTTTTTTTTTTTGGCTTGGTCAGGGTTTTTAGGGAATCCAACGAGTCTAAATTACTATGCCCAACCTATTTCCCAAGTCAGTTTTTTGTAATAGTTAACACCTTATATTCTCCCCTATTTTTTTTTCAATCTTTTGACTTTCTTGAACTACTTCTTGTTGTTTCATGGAGAAACCCAGTTCTATTTGCCCCATTCTCTTTTTTGTGGCATCCACTTCTTTGGTAAGGTTTTCTGCTTTCTTTTCTAAGCTATTTTCCTTCCAATTTTTTTTCCGGTTACAATATTACTCTTTAATCTCTTGCTTAATTTCTTTTGTCCACTCTTGGAGTCCTTGTGGCCAAATCATTCTTTTCTCTGAGCCACGCCCCACCCCTCCCCTTTGTATCTATTATGGATTTCCCCTCTTCTGGTTTTCCCTCATGGGTTTCTATTAGCTCGTACAATTCCTTCTGTTTTCATATCTCTATCCTTTGTCTCTGCATTAGTACTTGGTGCTACAGCTAGACTCTATCCCCTCCAGTGCTCTCAGATGGTTTGGAGAGACCCTGCTTTCTCTTGGGCCCCCAGCAGTCCGGGCAAGATGCACTCTCACAAGGACAGTTCTGAATCTAGGCCCTGCCCTCCAATAGAATCCTTGGCTTCTTTGCCTCCCCGTTACTCAACACAGGTTTTGGCTTTAGCTCTTCTGTCTCTTTCTCCTCACACAAACTCCAAATGGGAATTGGATCCATCCTCTGACAGACCCCAACCAGATGTTGTAGATTGAACTAATCCCAGGCTTCCTGAAAGGCCCCCAGTGCTAGGTGGCTCTGTTGTCTTTTCTTTTGTGGTGGTGCTGTTAGGAACACTGGTTTCCAGTTTCACGTAGGGTCCCCTAGTTCTGGTGCTGCCTAAGCCCTGTACTGACCTTATCTCTTGCTGTGGCTCAAGCACAAGCTGTTGGCAGCTGCACTGACTTTGCCTCCTGCTGTAGATGCTGGCTTTGGGCCTTTTGGAAGATCCCAGAGTTTGTATGACTGCCTGGCCCTCTCTCTCTGTGCAGTGAGCTACGGAGGCTGATACTGTCCCCTGCTGCTCTGACAGACTAGCACTGAGATTCTTCTGGCTTTAGGCCCTAGCTCACTTGGTTCTGGCTTCCTTCTCCCTGCCTTACATCTGTTCTGAATTGCCACAGACTTCTGGCAATCTTCTTGATGAATAAACTTAATGCTGTTTCTCTCTTTTGAAAGAAATCATTCTTCATCCTGGTGCATTTTTAGAATTTTGCTAGAATGCTTGGAGGGGAATTGGTCTTCTCTAGGATCTTCCACATTTTCATCCTAGCTAGAAATCCCTTCACATTGTCCTTGAACATATGTTGACATTTATCCTCAAAATTTCTGCCTATATAAACAAGGCTTGGATTGAATCTGAGTCATTTAATGCACTGACGGAATAACAAATACTGATCCATTAGGATCTAAGATATAGCAACAGATCATTTTAGTTTCTTTGTCACTGAATCAAATTAAGAGAAGCATAAGTAAACACAAAATAGAATTGTGGTTTGAATGAAATCTCTTACACGTCACTGGTGAATAGACACTGTTCTGTGTATACAGAGCAATGGAATAGTTCCACGTAAAACCAAATAAAGAAATGAGTGGGAAATGGAGGAGAGGAGTTATTTATAAAAGGAATTAACGCCTATATGGATAAAACAATGGTAGGAAGAGAATCTTTTGCTCTAGACTCCTCAGAATCTCATCCCTGCTCACTCAATCGAATGGAATGGTGGAAGGAGTATTAGATTTAGAATAAAGAGACACAGTTTCTAGTTCTAAGATCATGGGATCATAAACATAGTGCTAGAATGGATCTTAAGGGTTTTTAGGACAACCATCCCATTTTACAGACGAGAAAACATGCCTCACCAATGACAATTATTGACCCGTGAAATCATACAGGCTTTTGGGAAGCATGCTCAAACCCCAGAAGATTTTAAAGAAGGAAAGTCCCTCTGCCATAGAGTTGAAACGTTGAAGCTTGGATGTCAGAATGTATCTCCAAACAGTCCAGGACAAGTCTGCAACCATTCTGAAAAAGGAAGACCCTTAATGATCCTCCGATCCACATGGCCAGCCCTCAGGGGAAGGAGAAGATGGGAATGCTTCTGCAGGGCTGTTCAATGCACCTGGTCATAGTCTGAGCACACTTAGAGCTTCCATAGCAGAACCATAGTTGTGTGATCATTGGGAGATGCTCACATGGACCCACAGGACCTTTGTCTTTCCCTGTTCTAAAAGCACTAGTCAACTGTTCTGAGCCAAGGACTACGGTCTCCTTGAATAAAATCACTTCATGAAGACCCATGGATTTACCTACAAACAAGTCAGCTGTTATATTCTTATTATTTTTTTTGCAAAAAACAATTTGAAAAAACAGTTCTACCTGTTGAGATACAAGGCCACCTTGGCCACAAAGCCTCCCCTCACCCGCTCTTTCCCAGCGATGTGATCTCCTCCTTTTCCACTCACCCATATTACTCTGCTTGAACCTTTCCCGTACACTTGTAACAATCTAATTCGCATGACAGTTATCCATGTGTTTGTCTCATTACGTCTCCATACAATTACCCTGTCCAAGTTCTTGAGTCCAAATATGGCAGGTAGCTAGATATCTAGGTGGCACAGGGGATAGAGACCTGAGTCTGAAGCCAGGAAGACTCATGTTCCTGAGTTCAAATCTGGCCTCAGACACTTACTAGTCATGTGACCCTAGGCGAGTCACTTAACCCTGTTTACCTCAGTTCCTCATCCATAAAATGAACTGAGAAGGAAGTGGCAAACCACTCCCATATCTTTGCCAAGAAAACCCCAAATGGGATCATGAAGGGTCAGAAACAATTGAACACAACAACATAGCAAATATACTCTGAGTCTCTCTCAGAGTCAGGCTAGTTACATCTCCCCTTAGGGTTCTAAGATACCCTATGTTAAATACTTTACAAATATTATTATTCTCATTTTAGAGGTGAAAAAACTGAGGCAAACAGAGGTTAAGTAACTTGTATGGGGTCACACAGCCAGCATCTGAGGCTGGATTTGAATTCATGGCTTCTGGACTCCAGGCCCAACCTCTATCCACTATGCCACTTAGCCAATGACTGATACTCCAGTTCACTTTAACTACTGAACATCTAGTATAGCAAAAAGCAAATACGACACCTTGGGACCACACTCTGCCCCATACCACCTCATAGTGGGGGGAGGGGCAGAGAGAAGACATCCAGCCATCAATGGTCCCTGTCAAACTCATGTCCAAAGGCGACATCTCCACTGTATGAGTCCTTGTCTCAGCTAGTGCGGGGCTGCAATTCCAAAGGTTCCTTCTCACTCCTCAGGGCATTGAGACCACACTGGTTCTGGGTCTCAGACTCAGGTGCTGGGATGTTGAGAAGCTCCTCCAGCTTGAAACTCACAAGGTGGGAGACTCCATTTCCTTCACCTAGGAGAGAAAAAAGACCAGTGCAGAGCCCAAGGATCAAGGCCTATTTCATAGGGTCCTAAGGCCTCTCCTTTTACAGTGAATGAAGTCCCTGAGATCCTCAAATGTGAATGAGGCAGAGAGGAAATAGCTGAATCAAACAGGCCTTTCTGAATTCTCCCACAACCAACCAAGAGGCAGTGGATAGAGCTCTGGGCCTGGGATCAGGGAGACCTGAGTTCGAATATGACCTAAGACACTAAGACATGTGCCACATCAGAGAAGGTGCTGTGCTCTATGAGCAAAGCAGAATCGAAACAGCTCAAAGGAAATGCAGGATGCGCTTATTTAGAGAATCCACCTCATACGTTATATTAGGAAGGCAGAATATCATCTGGCTTCCGTTTTACCCATACCTTAGCTCCCAACTTTATTCTATCAATGGAGCAAACCCCTTTTGCCCCTCTAGTAGTTATTTTGGGAGGAGGGTCAGTTTTCACAAAGGGTATTTTTTCACAAGGGATAATAATCACTTGAACTATCCTATCATTCCTACCAAATTGTACAGGTTTTTCACCCAAATTCTGGAGTGTCACAACAATTTCTTTTTGATAATTCGAATCTATCACTCCAGCCAATACATGTACTCCTTGAGCTGCTAATCCTGGTTTAGGTAATATCAGTCCAAAATGATTCTTGGGGATTCTCATACATACTCCAGTAGGGGTTTTTCTTATCTCTTTCCTATTCAACCTAAAATTCTCTATACAATGTAAATCATATCCTGCTGAACCAGGTGTTCCTGGATATGGTAGGGGTACATCTTCCCTCGCAGTCCAAAATTCAATATTTTGGATCTCACATGTTTGCTTTTCTCTAATCTGCAAATTTAGGGTTATCATTCTGGCTAGAGGTGTACTCCCCCCTAAGGGCCTATTATTCAAATTACGTAAGGCAATAGACAAATTATCCTTCCAATGTCGATATGAATTATTAGAGCTTAATTTTCTCAGTTGTTTTTCAACAATCCATTCATTCTTTCAATCAGCCCAGATGCTTGTGGGTAATACGGAATATGATATATCCATTCTATATTATTCAACACACAATATCTTTTCACTTCTTTGCCCTTGAAATGTGACCCATTGTCACTTTGAATCTGCATTGGGGTTCCATAATATAAACTTACAATATCTAGGGTTTTACAGGTGTTTTTCTGAGTTGCGTCCTTATAAGGACAAGCCACTAGTACACCTGAATAGGTGTCAACACACGTACATACATATCTACATCCTTTATCCTGGGGTAGTGGGCCAATATAATCTATCTGCCAAATTTGGGCTGGAACTTTTCCCCTCGCTATTTCTCCAGTTACTATCCTAGGAAGAGTTCGTTCTTTTTCTAATTGACATATACAACACCCCTCTGTTATTTGCTTTAACAACGCATGAGAGATACTGATACCTCGATCCTGAGCCCATCAGTGGGTGGCCTGGACCCCTAAATGTCCGGTGGTCTGGTGGACCCATCTTGCTAAGGCTGGGTCATCAGTTGGAGTTGGAGTAGGGACAATACATTCAGTGGCAATCTTTGCTAGTCGATCCGCGTGTGCATTGTACTCATGTTCTGGTGTGGTCAGGGTCACGTGAGCATCAACATGAAAAGCTGACAAATCCATAACCAAAGACATGTCCCATATATTTTCCCATAACTCTTTACCCCAAACTTGTTTGCCACAAATCTCCCAATTCTGATTCCTCCATATAGGCATCCAAGTAGCTAATCCATTAGCTACCGCCCATGAATCAGTAAATATATGACACTGTCCTCCCTTCTCCATTCTGATGGACTGATACACTGCCATCAGTTCAGCATATTGGCTACTTCCCCCTATCCCAGAACTTTCCAGAGTTCGCCTAGTACAGGGGTTATAGGCTACTGCTTTCCAATGTCTCTTCTGTCCTAAATATTTTGCTGTCCTGTCAGTAAACCAAGCATGTTTCTTCTGTTCTACATTTAGTCCATCACACCCATTATTCCATTTCACTAAGGATGGCACCATCCGTTGCTTAGATTCAAGGGGTTTTTCATTTCTCTCAGTGCTAATGTTTGCCACAGATTCATGTAAAGGAGAAACTCCACTTTTGCCTGCTCTGGACCTATTCTGAATATACCACTTCCATTTGATTATGCTTGCCCCTTGTGCATGTCCAATTCTGTGAGAAGCTGGGGTACTCATTACCCAAGTCACAATTGGAATTCCAGGCCTTAATATCACTTCATGACCCAGGGTTAGTTGCTCAGTTTCTACTAAAGCCCAATATGCAGCTAACAGCTGCTTCTCAAAAGGTGTATACTGCGCTCCAGATGAGGACAGTTTCCTTGACCAAAAGCCTAAAGGTACACTTCGGCTCTGTTGTTTTTGCCACAGACTCCAATTTGCATAGTCATCTTGTACAGTCACTTGTAACTCCACTGGCCCATTTTGCATAGGCCATAAGTCCAGAGCTAATTGGATAGCAGCCTTTGCTTCCTCAAAAGCTCTTCTTTGTTCAAGGCCCCAATCAAATTCGTATTTCTTTCTGGTGACTTTATACAAGGGTTTTAAAATCTGTCCCAAATGTGGGATGTGGTGTCTGCAATAACCAAATAGCCCTATGAACTTTTGGGCCTCTTTCTTATTAGTAGGGGTGGGAAAATCCTGGATTTTTTGTCGAGCTTGTGGGAGAATTTCTCGCAGTCCTCTATTCCACTGTATCCCCAAGAATGTTACAGTTTGAGCTGACCCTTGAACCTTTGCGGGGTTGATTTCCCATCCTTTGCTTTTCATATGGTCAATTAATAATGCTAAACTCTCCTACACTTCTTTTATATTCTTTCCCTCTATCATGATGTCATCTATGTAATGTATAAGCTATACACCAGGTAGCTTTAAATCATCCAAATGCTCAGCTACTATCCTGTGGCAAATAGTTGGGCTATGAATATATCCTTGTGGCAGGCATGTAAATGTATACTGTTGGCCTTGCCAAGTAAAAGCAAACTGGTTCCATTGCTTGGGGTCTATTGGGATCCTAAAGAAGGCATTGGCCAAATCAATAACTGCATACCAAGTCCCTTCATGTTTTTGTATTCTCTCTATTAAAGTAACCGTGTCTGGAACAGCAGCATACAAGGGAGGAGTCACTTTGTTCAGCTGTCTATAATCTACTGTCATCCTCCATTCCCATCTGACTTTTGGACTGGCCAGACAGGGTTGTTCCATTGAGTAGTTGTAGGGACTAACACTCCTGCTTCAACACATTCTCTTATAGTGTTGGCAATTTCATCTTGCCCACCTGGCACACGATATTGCCTCAAAGTAATTACTTCAGAAGGTTCGGGCAAAGTGATTGGATCCATCTTGATTTTCCCCACTAAGACTACATTAATGCCTATTTTCCTTACAGTAAATTGGTATTTCCCTTCAGGTAAATTTAAAGTCATACCCTTCAAAATGTCTATTCCAATGATGTATTCAGGAATAGGCACAATAACCACACTATATTCTTTCTTGGGCAACTGTCCAATTTTCATCATCAATTTAACTTTTCTGGCTGATATTTCAGTCCCTCCTAGTCCTGTTATGGTAATAGGAGTTCCATGGCTGAACTTGTCTGGATTCCCATAGATAAGGGTGGCCTCAGCCCCAGTGTCTATTAATGCCCTAGTTACTGTACTTGACCCATTTTTCCAATATATGGTCAAATTAATGTGAGGTCTGCAATCCAGCTTACTTATTTCCTTAATTTGGGCTGGGGCTCAGCCTGTTTCCTAGTATTCCCTAGCATGTGATTCACTTGGGTATGAAGGTTCAACATCTGTAGCATTTGCAGGAGCAGTTCTTATTTCCCTATCTCTCTTGTTATCGAGTCCTTTATCTTGGTACATCCTGTACAATTCATTGGTTGGAATGCCATCTATCATTTCAAAACCTACCCCTGCTCTCAATAGAGCAGTGAACATTTCTTTTCTTGTCACTCCATTTTGGCGCCAAGTTTGCTGGCTATTCACCCTTCTCTCTCGAGGAGATCTATCCCTTCCCCAGTATCCTAAGTCATGTAACTGTAAAATCTTATTTATCACCTCTGTAAGATGGCTCCCTACTTCCCCAAGTAACAGATTCAAAATTAGTTGTTTATAAGCAGGGGGAGCTGTCCTAATTATTAAATTCCTATGAGGGATTCCTATGGGATCATTGTAATATTTGTCTGCAGTTCCTGTCATAATAGCAGTCTTCATTACCTCCTCCTTTAGTCTCGTGATACAATCTTTAAGTGAATACCAGGGTCTGTGCTCAGTGGGCCATATAGAATCAGTAGTACATCTCTTATTGCATCCCGCAGCAGCTAACGCCAACAGAGTAGTCCTGCTAGTATCATCGCCTCACTGATGATGTTCCCTAAAAGCTTGCTGAACTAGAGGATCGTGGCTGATACCTATGAATCTCATACAGTCCCTCTTATCCACTAATATTCCACCGGCCCCTTGATCACTGAGTCTTACCATCCAAGATATTAATGGTTCTCCTACTCTTTGGCTGAATCTACTCAAAATATCTGTGACCTCTTGTGGTGAGAAATCTTCCTGAATTTCCCTCGTAACTAAATTGCTACCTCAGGTTTCTGTCCTCCTCCTCTCTACGGGATGAATGCTTGTCTGAGTGTTTAACCATCTCCCATTCTCTGTGTGAGGGATGTCCTGAACCCTAGTAGCATTTTGTGCCTCAGGCCCTAACATTGTCTCATTTTCCCCTGACTCGCTTCCCCTGCCACCATGGCAAGGACAAAGCAGGCAATCAGGCTTGGTCTGGGCTGAGTTGGGATGCGCTCTTGGCTTATTTGGCCTCCTGTTGCTCCCAACCACATTAATAGAAAAGTGCTCATCTGAGTCAGTGGGTTCTTGAGCAGCAATTTGTTCTCCTGCTATCTGAGATTCCCCTTCTTGCTGTCGGGTAGGAGTGCCCCCATCTCTTTCACTTAATCTCAATCTTTCATATACTAGCCAGTAGGCTGGTAACACTATCCAGCTTTGCCTAGATAGTGATGCCCCTGACTGAATCCCAACCTCTTGTAAACACCTTTCCAAATCCTTAGGATCTCCTCTCTGTAGTCTTGGTTCCTAGTTTTCACAGGGTCTGGCTTTTTTAGCCAATTCCTTTGCTAGGGAGGAATAAAATGGATCCTCCCACCCTGGGATATTCATCTCTTCCTCTGAAGTTCTTCTGCTTCTGAATAGAGATCTTATACCTAGCGATCCCATCCACCTCGTCACCAAATATATTAGGAAGGCAGAATTTATGATTTCAAAGAGAATCTCATATGTGCCTGAAAGGTTCGGAACTGCAGGATATAAGGAATTCTCTAGGCAGAAGGCAGGAGAACTAAAGTATGTATTTACACTCCACAGTAACAAGCCCACAAACCAGCGTCCCCATTTTGATATTTTCATCAAAAGCTTCCAGGCCCAATAAGTCTGCCTCACAAGGGTAACCAGGAGGCCACAGAGAAGCAAGATAGTATAAGGCAAAATCGTATACATGCTTCCCCTCTATGGTAAGAAGATTACCCACTGGCCTCCAGTCCTGGCTCAGCACTCCTCGCTCCATGTGGGTCAGCTCTGCTACCAGCAGCTCAGCTTCGGTTGTAGGCGTCTCTGGCTCCAACTGGAAAAGGAAAAGGGATCTTCAAGCTGTCCTCTCCCCTCTTATAGAGTTTTTGACATCATCAAGCGCCGTCTGAATTACCAGAGTTGATTGGTTCTTGACTTGGCCCCTCCCCCTAGCATAGACCAGGTTAACACACCTCCCCTCAGCCAGCCCTATGACTCATCACACAGGAAGTTCTCTGATTCCTGGCATGGTCGCTGGGCTTCCTGACCCAGAAGAGCAAGCCCCAGTGTCCAGGGAAGCTCAATGAGGTAAGCTGAGTCATTCAAAGAAAACAAAGGCCATTCTGGTTACAAACGTTCACACGGACTATTCGTGCCTGACCTGTGATAGAGTATCCCAAGCTCCTATTGGTCTGATCAGCCATAATCATTGCAACTTGACTCTAGCATAGCGATGTCATTTTTGTCCTCTTCGAGAATGAAGGACAACAACCAACCAAGACACTTACTAGATATGTAACGATGGGCAAGTCACTTAACCTCTGTTTTCCTTAATCCACTAGAGAAGGAAATATGGCACTCCAGTATCTTTGCCAAGAAAACTCCACGTTCAGTATGGTCCATGGGGTCACAAAGAGTTGGACAGGAATGAACAACAACCAATCAAAGACTCTCCTCTTTGCTGCATGATCAGCCACCCCATTATACCACTCCCAAAATGTCCGTGTAGCCTCCACATTCCCTCCCAGGCACATCATCACAACTGTGAAGGAAGCAGGCTTCCCGACTTCTCCATTTGGGAAAGATTCAAAAGCTAAGCAAGCTAATGCAGACTGTTCATGCACAGAAGGTACAAAAGGACTGTCTGGTTTCATTCTTGATATCCTTAGTAGCTGGCACAGAGCACTGCTTAGAGCAGATGTTTAGCAAATGTCT